>NC_048894.1:153145770-153232197 GCF_011077185.1 Oxyura jamaicensis | reverse complement strand
GGTGTTGTTTTAATGTTTGGTTTTGTTTCTTATTAGTTAATTGGCAAGAAATTATACTGATTTTCCCCAAGGTGAGTTTGTTTTGCCAGTGACTGTAATTGGTAAATGACCTACCTGTCTTTATCTTAACCCACAAGATTTTTCATCATATTTTCTCCTGCTGCTCTGTTGAGGTGAAAGAGCAGCTAGGTGGAAATTTGGCTCTTAGCTAAGGCTAACCTATCACAATCTTAAGAGGCAAAAATCTAAAAGAGGTACCAGGCAGTTTTGGACATTATTCTTAGGAATAAATCTAGTGGAAGGTTCATGGAGCAAAACATCATTAATTTGTGCATAGTGAGTAGTGTCCCATTACCATGCCTTGGCAATGCATTAATACCACATTGCTGTAATTTTGAAATGTTTAGACTGTGTGTACAGCCCAAGGAGGGTATTTTTGTCAGTTAAATATTTGTATTGCATATAATTGTAATGAAAATACAAAGGGTCTTAAGGCATAATTCTGGTACTCACTCTTGAAGAAACCAGCACCAATAACATGAAGTCAAAACTCTTAATCATTATACGAGAACACTGTAAGGGACAGAAGGATCAAGCAGTTAATGTTTGGTTGCTGGTATTTTAACTAGATATCGCATGTTTAGAATCGGAGCTTTTATTTTCTTTTCTGAAAACTAAAATATAAATTGAGAGGTTTTATTTACAAGTTCTTGCCTGAAACAGGTGCCAAAAAGGATGCCAAAAAGTGCTAGGGGTTGTGCTGGTACTATATCCAGGTGGCAGGGATCTGCAAGTTGGAGTAGGTAGGGGTAAGGTGAGCTTTTAGAAGTGAGGGACCGTAAGAGAATTGTCACCAAGGCTTTTTTTTTTTTTCTTTTTTTTGTTTTCTCCCCTCTCCCCGTCAGATCCCTTCCATCAGCTTTTAACCTAGCAGAGAGAGATCTAGGTTATTCACTATTACACCCCTAGTAAGGATTTCACTGCTAAGCGTGACCTGTATGAGCTGTTGTTTATTCAGCAGTTCTCAGAAGACCGGATTTTCTAACAGTTCATTTCCACGTACTGTTAAACACTTCTGGAGAAACAATTCTGCCAACTGTCATAAAGTCTTCAGGTGCTGGGTAGATCCTTACAATTCTAATTTAGCTTTTATTTTTGTATTTAGATGATGAACACAAGTCAGGCTGAAAATGTCTCCGCACACTTGTAAGACAACCCTGATGTGAGGCGTTTATAAATGAATAAACCAAACATAGGGTAGGAGGGAAAATGCAAAGAAAGGGGAATTGACACCAGCATGGTTTTGCAGCAGCTCAGTGGGAGAGCTGTGAACTGTCAGAGGTGTCCTGTGCTACAGCGAAGTGGCTTAAGAGCTGTAATACCTACTGGTGTGCATCGCCTGTTATTCCTTGCTTATGAAAGTGCCAGCAAGGGAAGACTAGGATAAGTTTATTTCTCTGTTTGGCCTGAGCTCATGAATACCTTGTACTGTGTGTAATAAACTGGTGAAACTGCTAAAGTTTCCTCTTTTTTTTTTTTTCTTTTTTGGTCATCCTTCATTTAATATACGCATCACCTATAGGATAGCAAGTAACTAGAAAACAATTGCTTTAGGTATGATTGAAGCCAATGACAACATTGTAAAGATAGGATATGCTCAATATGGAATACAAGAATGATAATCCCTATGTATAAAATGAGTTTTCCTGGATATGAGATTAGCACATTTTTTTTTCTTTCCACAGAAGTTTCCAATTCTTTATTTTGCATTAAATTTTTGTCACTCCTTGTCTGATCTCCCTGAATTTTTCCATAGGTATTTCTCCACTCCCCCCCCCCTGTTTTTTTTTTTTTTCCCTGTGAGAAGCCAAGCTCACTTCACAGCCTTTCCTTATCAGTCACGCATTTGATCTCTGTTCATTCAGACTGCTGTAAAATAGGATGGGGATGATAAAGTCAGCATAAATATAACTTCAGTTTAAAACTACACAGCAGAGAAAAGGGCTCAGTATTTCTGAGCAAGTCTGTTCTGGGCCCTTCTGTTTGTGTGTAGATGCCCAGGATGTGTTCTCAGCGATTTTTAGATGGATGAAGCAGTCATCTGTGTAACATCATGACGTTTTTAATTCTGTCTCTCCAGGTATTACCAGATAAGAGCTGGGCTGAAAATCCCATCCAGGATTCCTCACAGGCTGTTTGCTACGATTGCGGGACAGACAGGTAAGAAGGTTCCTGAGGGGTGGTACATGGCTGGAGGTGGGGCAGGGTGTGTGAGGGGAACAGGTGAAGTATGGCCATGAGTTTCAAAGTCTGATCTTGGATTTGGATCCAATGCTGGATTTCATTACTGTTCTCTGACTGTTCAGGTTTCTGTTCTTGTGTGGGATGTTACTGATGAGGGCTTGAGTTTTTGTGCATGTGTGTTTTGATGTTCAGCTCTGCGGGCGTGCAAGGGGGCTGGTTTCAGACTGGGCCATGCTTGGGTGAGGGAGGAGGCAGCTGAAGAGCAGTCATAGAATCACAGAATGGAAGGGACCTTAGAGATCATCCAGTTTCACCCCTTCTGCCCTGGGCCGGGACACCTTCCACCAGGCCAGGTTGCCCAAAGCCCCATCTAGCCTGGCCTTGAGCACCTTCAGGGATGGGGCATCCACAGCTTCTCCAGGCAGCCTGCGCCAGTGCCTCACCACCTTCTGAGTAAAGACTTCATTCTGAATTTCTAATCTAAATCTATTATTTCTTAGTTTAAAGCCATTCCCCCTTGTCCTATCACTACACCCCCTGACAAAGAGTCCCTCCCCAGCTTTCCTGTAGGCCCCATGTAGGTACTGGAAGGCCACAATGAGGTCTCCCTGGAGCCTTCTCTTCTCCAGGCTGAACAACCCCAACTCCCTCAGCCTGTCCTTGTAGGAAAGGTGATTCAGCCCCTTGATCATCTTTGTGGTCCTCCTCTGGACTCGTTCCAATGTCCTTGTTGTGCTGGGGGCCCCAGAGCTGAACACAGCACTGCAGGTGGGGTCTCACAGGAGCAGAACAGAGCAGTTCTTGCTGCTATGTGAAAAGAGCAGAGAAGGGAAGTGATAACATGGACAGGAGTCAGGGGAGCCTTATGATTTGGGCCAGGACTGAAAGAAGGACAAAATAAAACTACATGTTGAGGAGAAGACAGGCATATGAAGACAGTTCTTCACTTCCTGCTGTAAAAATGTGCATAACACTGGGGGGCTGTCTTGGGACTCAACAGAGGCGGGAGCTTCTGAGTTAGTGAACTCTACCGAGTGTTGGCAGAAAACATACCAAATCCACAGCCAGGTTCATGCTGCAGGAAACTGGTACAGATTTGTGTTCTGGTTTTGGTTAGCGTAGAATTAATTTTCCTACTAGTAACTGATATGATGCTGTGTTCTGGATGTAGGATGAGAATAATGCTGATAACACAATGATGTTTTAGTTGTTGCAGAGCAGTGCTCACCCAGAGCCAAGGACTTTCCAGCTGAGAGATGGGGGAGTGAGTGAACAGCTGTGTGGCGCTGAGCTTCCTGCTGGGTTAAACCACAGCTTGGATGCACTGTCCTTAGTATAAAGATACCCACTGGTGAAGCAATGTCATACCATACCAATTATTGCAGCACTTTCTCTGTTAGATGTTCTTCAGATGTATCTTCATAATTTTGACATTTCTGGACATACATCACAGTTAGGCACACCAATTAATTCATTGCACCATTATTATTATTATCAGCATAGATCCTTTAAGTACTTGTGGGATTTAAACTGCCCTTTTCCTTTTGTTTTTTTATGTCAGAAAAGCAATGGAAAATCATGCCACCTTATCTGCAAGCACTCTCCTACATGTGGCTTTACTTGCTGACAATGGAAGGAGTTGGTTTACTATTCAAAATGATTTCTGGGTGATTTTTTTTTTTAATGTTAATGACAGCTTGTAGAGAATAAGCAATGGAGTCCTTTTCACTCAATACTGTGCAGAGAGGAAGAAAAAAATGTGAGTGCAAGATTAATGAGTTCTTGAACTTGAATATTACATTTTGATTTTTTCCTTTTTACATTTGAAATATTAAAATTTAACATTCTTTCACAGATGAAATGCTTGATTTTTTCAGTTTGAAAGTCTGGTTCAATTAGCTTAGATTTAATTATACGTTAAAATACAAAATAATTCTACAAATTACATTTGTATAAATATACAAAAATGAAAAAAAAAAAGTCTGAATAAAAATTCCCAAACTCAATGTCAGAGTAAAGAAATTGATTCTACAGAAAGAAAAAAGTCCAGTTCTCGTTTGGCATACACTGTAGTGTGAAGAATGCCCAAGGAGGGAAGAAAAATATTTTTTATCCTGTTCCAATGTAAATCACCCTTGGCATATACAGAATCATATATGAAATAGTTATTATTTTATTAACTTCTGTGGGATTTGCAAGAAAACTGTGGGAACTGACAGCATTAGCAATGTTTAGTTTGCTTTCTGCTAGTTTTTTTCATCTGCAGAAGCAGAATAGTTTCAAAGGAATAGGCTTAAGAATTTGTTGGAGGGGAATGCACTCAGGCTTGACTTGACTCAGGCTGTTTGAACTTAAATATGCATATAGCATGCATATATATGTGCATATATATATATATAAATGTATACAGTTACTTAATACTTCTAACCATTATTAGTGTGGTAGGTTTCCTCAACAGGCGGAGACAGGTGGCTGGTGACTTCCTCTGCTGTAAAAGGAGAGAAGGAATGAGGCTGTTTGTCTTTAGTTTCTCTCTGCAGGTTTTGAGACCCCATGAGATTTAGTTTCCTGTCTCTGAACAGACATCATGACTGATGCAGCCTTCTTTTGGCTTATGAAGAGCAAACTATGCTCACTGCTTTTTCTTGTGCAGCTCATAACCTCATGTATTTATCAGTCTCAGCATCAGTTCTGCGGGGCTGAGCTAATGCAGATACCTTAAAGCCAAACTATAGAAGCACTTTTCTGACTGGACCTATCTATCTATCTATCTATCTGTATCTGTCTATCTACCTATCTATCCATTTGACCTCTTTTCAGCAGCATGGCTTATTAAAATATGTTGCAGTGACGTCCACCGGCACATACATTAGGCTGAATCTGCATGACTCAAGCACAGTCAAAGGAGCTGGGAAAGAGAATGTACCGTCTCATTCTAGCTCTGGTATAATTAGCTCCTTGGCTGAATTGTTTTATGATCCACTAAGTGTCTTCCATAAGGCTATCATATAAATTTGGAGACAAGGGTTCGTAAAAATTATGAATACACAGTCATTCAGTGGTTTCCAGGCTATAGATACAAGACAAAAGGTTGCAGGAGCTTATCTTTAAATCATATCTTTGAAGCATTTTTATTTAAAAGTTTGTCAGTAAGCATACAAAGTGAAAATACTGGGAGAAATAACAAAGGTCTGAAGGAGTTAGGATTAGCTGTTTTATCTTGATTTCCAGGACCACCTGAGTGGAGAACGATGGAGGCCAGACCTGTATAGGTAGAGATTACTTAAGGAAAGTGGTATATTTGGGGTATACTTTAGGAGTATGATCACCTAGGAAGATATACAAGGTTGAATTACATTGTTGAAGGTGTCAGTGCAGTTAAATCTCAGTAAAAGTATAATTTTGAATTTCCTCTGCAGTGTTTTGCAGAAGAATACATACCACCTGGATGTATTATTATTTTGGACAGAGAATTATTCTTTATTAGTGAAAGCTGCAGTCAGATTTTGCTATATGCTGTTTTTAGACTCACTGTGCCTCAGTCTCATGCACCACAACTATGGAGACTGGCTTGCCTGTTTACATTACAGACTATGGGAAAAATATTTTAGTGAATATTGAGAAAAAAAATATTTTGAATGGCTTATAACTAAAGAAATTACTTGGGACTTTGATTTTGTGCCCAGATTTCCTTTGTTTCTCCCCTCCAGAAATACCACATTGCAAATTTTCAGAACTTTCCAAACAGAAATATTTTTGACAACTTGTTCTGAAAATCTAATGACGAGTAATACAAAGTATTTAAGAAAGCATAGTACCTGCTAGTCTAATCTTTATTAGATTTTAGCAGTGTTGTACTTAATTTTACAGAGTTAAATTGGGTTATTTGCTGATAGTGCAGAAAGCCAAAGAGAGTCAAGGAATACGTGTTTCTTTTTCGGCTGTCTCATATCATGCAGGGGAGGTGAGATGCAGTACTTGCCATTACACATTAGCTCTTTTAATTGGTATCGTAGAGATGTTTCATGTACTCACAGTTTGATGATTTCTCATAAAATGGAATACCTGACATTATGTGTCAAGAAAAAATTAGCCTGATTTAAATGGCGATGTGCAAAAAGGAAAGTAAAAGAGTATATCAGAAAATGAAGAAAATTGCTGCAACCTGTGGTTTTGTTTTCCTAGACTAGTTCCCGATCACCCACATATAATTCCTGCAAGACAATTTTGCCTTTTCCTATAAATTATATGTTCATTCTGAGACTACCTCAGATCTGAAACCTAATCTGAAGGGTTAATTATAATTCTAATATGCTCCTTGACTAACTGTTTGTGTCTGTTTTAATAGACAATTAGTGATCCTAATCTTTTTACTACTATCTGGATATCTCAAAAAAAGTTTCTACTGAAGGAATTCTACCTTGATTTTTAAAGAGAAAAATCCTTTATTGTAAACTGCTTCTTAATGCAGTCATAACTAACATTTGCAGTGAGTTGCTCATTAGAGCAAGAAGAAACAGCACCATAACTTGTGGAATAGTATGAAATTGCAGTCATTAGTTTCAATAACTTTTTGAAAGGTAATTTTTGCCTCCATTAAGTGAAGATAAGCTTACTGCTTTTGAAGCATGAGAAAAGGGGGGAAACGTTCATATTTTAGCCAATAACATGGTTTGGTTTTCAAGGCTTGTTAAAGTAGTCTGTAAATAAAAATGTATTTCACATGTAAAATAAAGCATATCTGACAGATACAAATTTTTACCTAGAGGAGACCTTGTGAGAGGAGTGACTTTGTGATGATTTATTTTAGAAACCCTTATTACCAGTGAGACCATAAAAGACAGTCAGAAATGTTATGAATTGATATACCAATGATCGAACAGAATTCAGTGATGCTCCACAAGATGGTAATAAAGTTAATCCGAACATGGAAAAAAAAAGATGAAGAAATCAAAGATATCTTGACTGTCGTGCTATCTGTGCGTATGTCTCATTCCTCTTCTGGGCAAGGCCACACACAATGGTTCAAAGGATGGAAACTGAAAATGGGTAGTAGTGAGGCAATGGGATTAACCACAGGCTTGGAGATGCTGAACAGCATCCCAACCTGAAGTTGAGGTAGCCCGAGCACAAATTGGCCATGGTCAGTGAAAAATCCAGAACTGGGAAGGGCTTGTAAGCACCAACGCATGCCATGGGGCTCTCTCCCTGGGCAGTGAGTCTGAGACAACAAAATTGCATCATCAGTGGCAACTTGAAGGTCTGGTAGGAACAGAAATCAATTGTTCAGATGCAGAGAGAGCCCCCACACCGCATTTGCTGCTTAAGGCCAACAACGTCCTTCAGTTTTATTGTTAAATGATCCATAGGGGAGTTTCAGACCTACTGCTCTAGAGGCAGGACCTTCAGGGTTCCTTACATGTTTACTTACACGTCTCTGATTTCCCCACGCAGTGATCCTTGCTGCTTTCAGTCTAATGTACAGTTCAACTGTGCAAGTCCTTCAACATCCACAACTGCCCTAAGCATTGTCACCAATTCAGTAGATAGTTGTGTCCAGACAACTGTTCCTCCTGCTGTACACTGAAGCAAAAAAATGTCCTTTTGATGTCTTTTGTGATGTCCTTTGCTTTATTTGGGGAATTTTCTCATCTGAGTTAGTATTTCAAATAAATATGTGGAGTGTCAGCTACACAGTTAGGTGACACACCAAAGAAATATTTGTTCACCTAAGTTTCTGAAGCTCAGAGTCATTTTCAGAGGTGAATCCTCTAACTGAACAGGGCTCTTGGGGAACTGACAATGAGTTTGAAAACAACAATGAAACAATACAAAAAGAAAAAGTAGATTTTGTTTGTTTAACAAAACATTGAATATTTAAGAAAGCAACAACAAAACTTTGCGTCGATGCTAAGTGCTACCTATCACCTCGCATTTCAGCATGTCTGAGAAATGAACCTTGGTTTACAGAGCAATACAGTCATAAGAAACTGCATCTATATTAGGATGTTTCATACAAGGAAATGAATAGGGTATCTTCTTTTTATCCTCACTGAACGTATGTATTGGCAGGGAGGCAGTTTTATGTAATTCTATCCATGAGACTAATTGGAAGTGTCAAAAGGTAAGGTTAAGATAAAAGATTCATCTTAGAAATATGCAGCTTTAATCAAAAAGTCACATTGAGGGAGAAAACATTCTGAACTTTTTGATCAAGCAATTTAAAAATAATGGTGTCTCCTTTAGAAATGATTTAATCTAAATATAACATCTGCATTTATTCTAAATATAAATATGCTAAATATAATATTTTAAAACTATAAGAAGTCTCTTCAAACATTTAAATAGGAAAATGATGATGCACTGGAAAGGTTTCTGCCTGAAAAATGTTGTCTCGGCACTTTCCAATCTAGCTTATTTTAGCTTAATTGTAAAAATTGAGGGTCTGCATGTATCCCTCTGCTTAAGAAGATTTATTTTCATGCTTCAGCAGTAGAATTCTCAAACCTTCTAAAAGTGGATATGCAACTTAGTACATGCAGATGAAAGCGGCAGGCTCGGTGGCAGTTTTTAGGTTAGGCCTTGTAAAGTGAAATAGATGATCATCTTCAGAGCCTAAATTTTCAGAAGTTACTGGTTATTTAGATTGCTTCAGTCTTTTTTTTTTTTTTTCCCCAACCTGAAACACTACAGTTTCTGTAGAAAAGTGCTTCTGAAACTAGGATGTCAAAATTTGATAACTAAATAGCCCATCGCAGCTGAAAATCTGCAAGAAGATCCAATATTTCCTGTTCACCATTTGCCAAGAAGGAGAAATAATATTAAAAGAATGGATAACTTGTGACAAATCATGACAATCTTAACAACCCTCTTTTACAAACTATCTCGTAAATTTTTTATATAAATAAATAAAATCATAAAATGTAGCTGGAATCCTATGTGGGAAACAAACTTGTTTAACCAGCAAAACTCCTTCAAGTCTGTCATCAGAGCCAAAAACCAAATGGGTTTGGCTTCACAGCTCCTGGGAGCTATAAATTCCTGTAAGTTTCAAGTACCTGAAAGCAGAGTTATTGCTAGTATTAAGTAAAGGGTATATTGTCTTTCTGGAGAAATAATAGAACAGAAAGTTTGTCCTTCATCTCTTGATTTCATTTTGAATTTGGGACACTATCATGTTAAACTGACAGCTGTAATAACCTCATATTCCCTCTAGGTAAGATGTAACAAAGGGAATACAACGTACTGAATAGAGGGCTACAAAAATACTAGAAACTTCTGCAGAAGATGCCACCGGGCTGGCTTTATGTTAGTTAAAAAACGGGCAGATGTCACGACTGAGTTGTTTTCACTAGTTCAACTTACAGAAAAAAGGGCATAGACAACTTTGCTAAAGGCTATGGATCACCAGTTAAGGGAGCATCTTGCATACGTCCAAAGGGCTGGAGAGAGTGAGGGGGTACATGAAGGAGCCATGTCTGCAGGAATGAGCCACCATGATCACAGGCCGTCACCTCAGTCTTTTCATATGTTTTACCTTTGGATTTAGCAGGTAATTCCAGATTGAAGGTTTTGCTACCCAATGAGGTGATAAATCTCAGACTTCACCAGGCATCTGAGCCTCAAGATTTTAGGGTCTAAATTAGTAGGGGTTAAATGGAACTAGTAGGAACAATTTCAGGAAGATGTGATTGTATTTTTGCACGGGGACCACAAGCACTTGTAAAATTTTCTTTAAAAACATTTTTGGATGGTGGAATATGTCTCACTGTTCTGCTCAGCAAATCATTATAGATGTGCTGCAGGGAGCAATGGCTTCTTGGGAGTATCAGGATGTCCCAGTGGTTATAGGACACAGTGGATCATCAAAGTTAGGATTTGAGGGATAAAGCATTAGACTTGTGTTCTGGAGGAACTGGAGCCCGTTTGTGGCACTACAGTTGGCAAGCCTTGTCTCACCTCTCTGCCTCATCTACTGAACAGAAGCGGTAGCGTTGACCTCATGTAAAATATCTTTAGATCTATAGATGACAGGTTTCATAGAAGAAGTAGATATTCATTAGTTGAAACATACGTATATACTCAACATTTACAGATAATAGTGGTTGTTCCCGTGAGGCTATCTTGCATGATTTATGAATAAGCCTCTGAAGAAACCTTACTTTACCAAGTTTTCTATACTTTCACGAAATACTTATTTTATAACCATGTGCCAGGTTGTATTTTAAGGGCTGGCAATAAATCATCTGTAACCTGAGTTACGGCTGTGAGATGGAAGCGGCCCTGGGAACCTGTGACTAAGGGTAAGAATCATCTTATCTAACTGCTGATATCTATGCTGTGAGCATCTCCACCTAAGCTAATCAGCCAGGCTCCCTTTATAGTCAGAGGAGAGAAATAAGTAATTTGAGGGACTGATTTAACATACCTATTTTATGATGAGTTGAATCACACCTATGTCTTTCCATTTGCTATAAAAGAAGTTAAGGAACTTCTGCAGAGAGAGACATTTCCATTGTGTTTGTACAAGCCTTGGCACAAAAGGGCTGTGATTGCACTATGAGCCTTCATGTATATATGCAAATTAAGAAGTAATAATAAAAATCAGCAAAGGTGAGTCAGGCAACAGAGGGAGCAAATGGTGCCAATGTCTATCCCAGCAAATAATCACAAATGATACTTTGAGTCAGGATTTTGCATAACACTTGAAACTAATTTCTCAGGCTAAAAAGGATAAGGAAAAGGATAAGACTCCAGTGTGAGATCATCTTTCTTCTATCTTTCTTCTTCTTTTCATTGGACCTTATTGTGGCACCACCAATTAAATAAGAACCTTAACTTTTCTGTATAACTGGTCCCAGTTTGTTCAGCAAGAATTGTCCCTGGGCAGTACTGAAATGGCTGCCCTGTGAAAACAATTAAGCACAAAGGCAATGATCTAAAAAATGAATTCACATTTTCCTTCTGCAGTGTCACAGTGATTTATTAAATGAAAATGAAATTGTGCTAACAGTGGTTTGTTTATTTATATTTCGCAAGACTAAAATAATAATTGTATTTTCACCATAAATTTCATAGACGGACAAAAAATATATTGGGAAATAGTAGCCAGGCTTGAATTTAGATGAACCAGGAACTGAATTCAAGGTTCAGCAAAGCATTCTGTGCTATTAACAGTTCTCTAGGACATTGCTCTGTGGTCAGTAGCCCCGAAGCTTAGCATTATGTATTAGATGTGATCATAAATTAGAAAAATGAGAATTTTCTGTGCATTCAATTGTACTCATGGGCCTTTCAGACATATATGCTTAATTTACTATTCTGGCCAAGAAACTCTGGCTAGTTTAATTTCACGTTGGTAACGCTGGCAGGGAGTGCTCTGAAAAATCTTGTGGCCTACAGACTGAAACAGGGGACATAGACAGAACAACCTGTGTGTCCTTGGCTCTGTCTTATCTGTAAAATTATGGTATTACTTCAAAGATGTAATTATGTATATGACAATAACTTTCTAAGTGTGTAAGATAAACAGGAATCCAAATAGCTAGAAAGCTATACCCTTTAGGAAATGATTTGAAATGACCTGCTAAGTCTTCCATCAGCAGAAAATTTATGTCCCAAGCAAGGTAATGGTGTCATGATGAGAGGCAAATGTTCTGGGAGATTTGTTCATTGCTTCTTTTGGTCCAGAAAGGACCATTTTTATAGCTAGTCTGATCCCCTCTGAACCTAAGCCACAGAACCTCAGCAAGTGCTTTGTGCACAAAGCACAGCTCTGGCGTTTGAACTGTGGCATGTCTTTGTAGCAAGATGTCCAGAGCCAATTGTTAAGAAAGGATTTTTTTTTTTTTTTTTTTTTCCACTTAAAAGAAAGGGTTGGCCTGCTTTCTCTGAATAACTTCATGCTAGAAAGAAGTAGAGCACCCATTGCCTTTTTAGCAGCTGTAATCAGAGAGATTGGATGTCTCCTTCTCTTGTGGTTTTAGTTAGTCTTCACCTTCCCCATGTTCTCCTTATTGCTGAAAGAAGGCAAAAAGATCAGATACAGGGAAGTAGGAGTTGTTGTGACCAGCATGAACAGAGAGTACTGGTTTGAATACAGCTATTCCAATTTTCTTTGTACAGCTACTTTATTTATCCATTAACTGTGAGAAGAAATAAGTCAGTAAATAAATTGGTCCATTTAAGCATAAGCACTTTTCCTGGACTGAGATTACCCTTTCAGTCCCTAGATTTCATTTTGATGCTTAAATTGCACAGAAGGGATGTGTGCGGTGGTATAAAACCCTGCCTAGTGTCAAATCACTTTCTCACTGATGATGTGTGCGCTGCCCTTAAAGAAAGGTCTCCCTGTGTAGGAGCTCTCATATCTCTCAATATCCCATCTGTGGCAGGACCTTTGAGACATCCTGTAGGCAGCCTGTCCAGCAGTGCCTAGCAACCTTCTACAGCAGTGCTGATGATACACTGACAAGTCCTGGCATTGAACCACATGTCCCAGTGGGAAATCCCCCAGTTTTGCTTTAGATTTTGCCAGCATCTGTTTGCATGGAGAGCAAGCCTGGTTTGAACAGCAGCCTTGAATCCTCTAATTGCTGCCTACGAGGCCTGATCTTTTTTTCTCTCCATGAAAAATACTTGAGATGGAGTCCAGGGGAAATACAGCACACTGTGGAAGAAATAGAGGGCTGAGAAAAATGTGACCTGAGTTCTGTATAACATACTGAAGACTTGCATTCCCTGCTGGTGTGACACCACAGTCAGAGCCTGCAGGCAATGCTGGAACCCAGCACTTCCTTTCCTGTAGATTTCTATGTGCAGAAGTGTGTTTGTTTGTTTGTACATTTGCTCAAATACACTTTTTGTGTTGGATTTCATGCAAAACTTTCACACCTTTCAGGAAGATGAGAAGCAACTTACATCCCGAATGTGGAACGGTTTGCGTTGTCTCTCCACCTGCCTGAATGGTTAGGAAGCAATTAAAGTGGGATATTGAACCTGATGGCTCAAAGAGCTGCAAGCTATTTTGGAATAAATAAATAAATAAATAAATATAAAAATGCCACACACACACCACCTTTTTGTTTTGTGTTTTCTACATGTAAATGTACAGGTAAATTTGGGTTCTCATTCATGTCCCTTGGCACATCACAGTACAAACAACTTCCTCCACGTTATATAGAGCCTCTGCATATGGCCTGATCTATTAAGAGCAGACACCTTCTCTGATGGCTGCTGTAAAATTCTGCAGAGAAAAATGCTGGTTTGTAACTTGAAGCTTGAAAACAGTCCTGATGCTATAAATGGCTCCTACTTATTTGTTAGATGAGCACCTGCGCAGAGGTTTGCTAGATTGGGGATCAATCTTAAGAAAACTTCTGATTTCACCTTGATTTTAAATTGTAGAGCTGGTGGCATAAAAATATATGGTGCAATGACATGCATTCTATAGAAACCAACAAGGTTCAAATTTACATACTTGGCTTTCGCAGGCAGGCTGTAAAAGGTCACCTTCTACGGCAGATACTGCGTAGCTTAGTCTTCCCCTTGCATACGTGCGGGTGAACTTATAGTGCATATAAGTTATATGTGCTACCATAACACCCTTCACTCCCAAGATCAGAAACACCCTGCAATTGCACATTTAAATGTGCCTCCGAGGACTGCATGGAAAGAGGGTAGAGCAGCAGAGCAGTCAACTTGCTGCATCTTTGTCAGGGGAGAAAGTGATAAAGTTGGTCGGCAGCCAATGTAGGCCATGCTTCTAAAGTCTAGGACTGCAGGCTGTAACTCTGAGAGATCTGTTTCATGGAAGTGCTTTATAAATGCTGCGAATGACATTTGAGTAGCAAAGGAAAACATGAAAAACGTCGCATGACTGAGGGATAACATTGGAACTTTTTTTTTCTTCTTCTTAAAGAGAAGAAGGAAAAGATATTGCACATTATTTCACATTACCTAATAGGCATCAGATATTCGTGTCAAATGCTGATATAGAAAAAAAAAAAAAAAAAAATCTAGGCAATAAACACAATCTCCCTTAAGAATAAGAATAAAGCTTTCTCATTATGTTAGTAGAAACACTCATGAAATTGCATCATTCAGGTTGTTATTTAGATCAAAGAAATTTATTTTAGTATTTGTTGCTTTTATAAAGAAGCTCCTTTGAAAGTACACTGCAGAGGATATCCTTGTGTTACTGATGTTTCTTGTGGTTAAACAAATAAAGAAAATGAAACTATGGCACAAGGGGATGGAAACCAATCTATCAGAATTCAAGACGGTGAGTACCAGAAGCAAAAACCTCAGCACAGAGCTTAATGGAAACAGAAACCCTTACACGTTTTTTAACAGGGGGCTTTGATGAAGTTATAAATGTGCCTGTGTGGCATATGATAACTGGAAGGTTTGAGGACCCAGAAGGATTTACTGGTCCTTAATTCCTGTGATTGTTAGCTCTTTTTCTGATGATCTTGAGCAATCAGCCTGTTTTAGTTTCCCCATATGTGTAATGGGGTTAATTGTACCATAAGGCCATTGTGAAACTTAATTGCTTAATATAAAGAGCTTTCATATTCTTGGATATGTGACAGTGTAGGAGAGCAGAAAATTATTTATGGTCTTGAAACTTGTTATGGTTGTTTCACATTTTAGAGAGTAATACAGTGGATCCAAAGAGGGAAATGTTTGGCCTTACTATTTCTACCACGCATTGTGTAATGAGTTGAAATAATAACAGTAATCTGGGTATCTGTTAATATAATTAAAACCACTGACACTTTTCTAGGTGGGAGTTTTCTGAATATGGCTCATGTCCTAAGTGGAAGTACACTTCAACATCATCATAGCTGCTGTATCATGTCCAAAATTAGGAGAATAATTCTGCTTATGAAAATATTTCTCCTCCATCTCTACACATTAACTTGCTAGAAATAACTAATATGCATTTAGAAAATCTGCAGCAGTGGTTTTACCAGCTTCTGCTTTTCACAATCTAAGTACAGCTGCTGGCTCATGGCCAGAAACAAGGGGTAGTTGGTGGAAGGTGCTAGCCCTAAGCACTCCAGGGAAGGTGGCATAGGAAAGGGGTTAGGACTGTCTAGTACCTGTTCTTTTATTATGTGTGTAGGAAAATATGAAGCTTCTTCCTTTATATGCAGGTCACAATTACCGTCAGTTCACCTGAACTCCAACATGGGAGACTCCTCTCAGTGGCTGGCGCCTTGTGGGTGCTTGATGGATGCCTCTATATCCAGATCCAGGAGGCGAATCGTGGCCTGAGCGTAGACCTGAATGCAGAGCTTCCTCAGACCTCAGGCTGCCACTCTGTCCCAAGAGACTGCACGGTTTCCCTTGCTCCGTGACCCTCTGTGGCCATCAAAGCTGCAGGCTGAAGGGGCAATGTAGATGCATTACTCATTGGGAGTATGAAACAGAGACCAGCTGAGACAAGTTTGCAGTTAAGGGCTGTTCAGAGGGAAGGAGATTTAAGCTGAAACCAGAAAAAAGTTTTTCTCCCCAGCCTACCTGTGTCCCTTCTGCACGGTGCCTGGGTAGGATAACATATCCAGCCAGGTACTTTCTCACTGGGAACTTTATCTTTAATGTCTTCTTCATTTCTGGGCTATTCTTAGATGAAATCTTACTGTTTGCAGGGCAGTGTTCTTTCACTTTCTGGGAAACAAGCTAAATGGCTGTCATGTATATACAGATCCAGGAAGATGCATATTAATGTGTTCAGGAGAAACAGCAAAACCAACTGAAAATGTGGCCGAAAAGAACTAATTTAATGTAAACAGTTCAAATACACAGCTTAATGATTTTTAGTATTTGTTTATTAATTACCAGGTCTTGGCACTTCTATGTAGCACTTTCCTTCTGTGCTAATCAGCATGCCTTGTTATTGTGAATTAACTCAAGTCCTCATGAGGTAAATAAGAGCTTATGCTTGTACCATAAAGCCCCAAACTCTGCTGAAGATCTCTACCCTAGCTTTGACCTGATACAATTTTGTGACCTAGTACAACATCTTCTTTAAACCAGCTTACCTCCTGAGAGCAGTGTCCTTGTGCTAAATATTTCTTTGTCAGCATACTCTACGTTATTCATCCTGCCTCATGCACTGGTGGAAGCTTGCTGTCTGTTACCTTAAGGGTATTTGCACCAACTGTTGTGCAGTTGCTGGTTTCATGCCAAGCTTTCTTACAGTTTCCACCGAAAGGTCCCCAAAGCCCCACAGAGATGTAGACAAAAAATATTCTGTTTTATCTGCAAGAAGCCTGAAAACAGGAGGTCAAATATCTGGAAGTAATCGAAAATACTGAGTTTTTTTTTTTTTTTTTTTTTAATGTAACTCCTCCTGATTGTCCTCCCTCCCCTCTGAATACTATACAATTTTCCAGCAGTAATGGTGCTTTTGTCAAGGTTCAGGCTTAATGCAAGGCCAGCCTAGTGTCGTGCTAAGTGTACTTCCAGTCATGGTGACTAATATGATCTCATTTATTTCCTGGATTTATCTGTTTATGTCTGTCCATCTGTTGTCTCTCATCTTACACTTCAACTAGAACAAGTTTGTAAGAGTAATATCACTTTGCTCTGGAGTTAATGTTTTGTACGTATGTCTATAGTTTACACTTGGTAGGGCTCAACTCTCTCTTGCATCGGTGTCTGCAGGCCTTGGCTTTGGACTGAAGTTGCAACCTCAGGAGAAGGAAAGGGAGCTTCTCACAAAATCTTAGCAATATTTACACACTTGAGTAGTCTTAAAGCTAGACTGAGTACCATAAAATGATAATGCAAGCTTTCTGCATAGGTTACATTGGGAGGGCTTCATTCCACATGCTTAAAGGATGGATTTTAGGTTACAGTGATTTTCTATTAGATGTTTCTTTCTCTCCATGTGTTTAAAAAAAAAAATCAACTTACATTAGTTGCCTGTTTTTTCTGTGACTAAAATGGGACATGACAGATCTCACACTAAAATTTTATTCAAGGTGAGTATGTGTAACTGAGTGATGGTACTGGCATGATGTGGATCTGAGAGCATTATCAGTAGTCTCTGTTCTAAGAAATATGTGGAAGTTGGGATTTGTCACCATGGCAAGTATTTTTTTCTGCTCAGAAATATCAAGGTTTAATTTTCCCCCTTTTAAGTAGAGGGAAGTACCATAATAACTCCTCCAATCAACCACTAATAAAGTAGGTATTACATTTGTGGGGGATGAAAAATCTTTTCTTGTACAAATAACACAATAAGGATCTCTGTGGTACTAGCCATAATAATATTTGATTGAAAATACACTCACCAGAGCTCAGAGTCTCAAGATTTAGATTAGAAGACACTGCGAAGGACTTCTGGCAGGATCCAAGGAATTACCATGTGCTGTCATGTTGGTGTTGCAGGCAGGAAACAGAAGCAGAGTTTAAGACTTCTATAATGAATTTCTCTGGTTTGTGGATTGTAATAGGAGGGCTGTTTATTGTGAATTGGGTTTTAGGTTTTAATGAAACCAAATTAAACTGCAAATTATTGTGTGTTTTGATTTCCAGTAATAAACGTTACTACAGTATTGGAAGAGAGGAAGAGGACAGGGAGTCTAGACTGTTGCTGGACTGTGAGATCTGGCTTCAATCTCCCACTCTGCAACAGGCTTCCTCTCCAATGTTAGGCAAGACACTTATCTTCAAAGTCCCTCAAGGGCCTGATTTTATTGGCTTATATTGAATATTGAGGAGACGGGCCCAAGTTCACCCTCTGCCTCAGCTTCAGACCTGTAAAATGGGTATAATCAACCTCCACTATTAAGATCATGCATGATAACAAAGAAAGTGAAGAACTCACACTGTGAAGATGTCGTGACAGGCATAAAAATGTTCATGTGTAAAGAGAAATTCAGTGACTGAGGACAATGAAGTAAACTCTTTGAATGATAAAATCTGGAGGTGGGTTTTAATCCATTTTTCCCCTTGGAGGATAAAGACAAAAATTCTTTAAAAAGCTTTATTATTTTTTTTTTCCTTTTTTTTTTTCTTTTCCTTTTTTTCTTCTCCTTTCTTTCTTTCTCTAGCCTGAAATGAAAGTTATTTAATGTTGTTCATCTTTTTAACTACAAGTTGAGAGGAGCCAATGGGAGTGATTGGGAACTTCACCTTCATTTACATAATTGCAATGTGGAATGGGAAATTGGCTTATGCAAGGAAGAAATCTGGGGCTTATTAATGATGAGCCTCTTCAGAAGAGGAAGTACTCCCTGACATGGTGCTCAGTTGCAGGAGGTGGCTGGTCTTAGGGGATACATTTTGTGTTAGCCAGTCAATTAACAAAAAACACAGGTGAATTGAATTGAATTTAGTGCTTGCCTGTGTCTGTGAGGTTGCTTGTTTGGTGATTGCCTACAAAAACCATTGCCTACAAAAACTGTATTCATAAAACAAAGTAAGATGGAGAATACAAACTCAGGTAACCATGGGAAGAGGTACTGCTGTTTGATAGTGTGCTCCTTATAGGCTGAATACGTGCTTCGTAGCCTGATTTGTGGTGCAGAATATAATCGTGTATAAATAGGATAAAAATCTCTCCCTGTTCTTTAAGCCTTTAGGTCTAAATGCAAATAGTGAGGTAGCCAGCCTGTTTCCTGCATAGAATTTTATTGCGTTCACTTACTTACACTTGTGGTGGTTTTACACTGATGGCTAGCTAAACTCCACCACTCTGCTCCCTCACTCCCACTTCTCAAAGGCATGGGGGGAAAAATACGATGAAAAAGGAGTCAAGGGTTGAGATAAAGACAGGGAGATCACTCACCAGTTATCTTCATGGGCAAAACAGACTCAGCATAGGGAGATTAATATAATTTATTACCTCTTTCAAGCACACCAGAGCAGTGAGACATCGAAACCAAACCAAACGTACCCTTTCCATACTCCTTTACCTCCTCCCTCCTCCCCCTGAGTAGCACAGGGGAATGGGAAATAGGGTTTATGGTCAGTCCCTGACACTTTGTCCCACCGCTCCCTCACGGTCCCTCTCTGCTCCTGCTCCCCGTGGGGTCCCTCCCACGGGATGCCGTCCTTGCCGAACTGAGCCTGCGGGGGCTGCCCACAGGCAGCAGCTCTTCAGGAACTGCTCCCACACGGCTCCGTCCCACGGGGTCCATCCTCCAGGAGCAAACTGCTCCAGCACGGGTCCCCCACGGGCGGCAGCTCCCCCCAGACCCTCTGCTCCTGCGTGGGCTCCTCTCCACGGGCTGCAGCTCCGGCCCGGGGCCTGCTCCTGCGGGGGCTCTCCATGGGCCGCAGCCTCCTCCAGGCCACATCCACCTGCTCCAGCGGGGGCTCCTCCACGGGCTGCAGCATGGAGATCTGCTCCATGTGGGACCCATGGGCTGCAGGGGGACAGCCTGCTCCACCAGGGGCCTCTCCACAGGCCGCAGGGGAACTGCTGCTGCCTGCCTGGAGCACCTCCTGTCCTCCTGCTGCACTCACGTTGGGGGCTGCAGGGCTGCTTCCCACTCCTTGCTCTCCCAGCTTCTGTTGTGCAGTTTTGTTTTGTGTTGTTTTGTTTTGTTTTTCCCTTAAGAAAGAGAAAAGAAAAAAAAAAATGAAAAAAAGAAAAGAAACCACCTCTGCTCTCACTGAGGCCCAGCCAGCATGGCTCATGGCTCATCACTAGCCTGCAGGGGGTCCCTCTGGAACTGTCTGGAGCTGGCTCTGATTTGACATGGGGCAGCTGCTGGGCTCTGCTCACAGAGGCCACCTCTGTAGCACCCCTGCTACCAAAATCTTGCCATGTAAGCCCATTACAATAGTTTTTTGATTCAAGTGACTTGCCCATCATAAGGGGAAGGGTTAGCAGTGTTTTACGGCTGATCTTGTACAAACAAGAATTTATCAAATTTCACATCTCTAAAATAATTCAAGTAGGAATAATGCCTCCATGAGGATTAGTCATAAGACTAACATATGTAAGTCCTCTGATATCCTTATTCTTCTCTGCCCCAAACCTCATACTGAAGGCATCTGTTATTGATATCACTCCCATCTCTGCAAATATAGGCCAAGGGGACCACAACAGTATCCTTGATTTAAAAAATGAGAAGGTGGAGATATAGAACTGAAAAGTTAAAGGATGGGCAACAGATGTGACTGGATGAGTTAAGCAAAGTGACTTCTCTTTTTCCCCAGACTACAAGGGTCTCCTTGTTGCTACAAGTTTTGTGACAATATGAACACGAGGTAGTGTATATTCAGCCATTGCTGAAAGGAAATGCATGAAGGGAAAAGCTTGGAAGAGCTCAGTAGTACAGGGAGACATATGAAACATCTCAGTAGTAGCAGAGAAGAAATACACTCTAGTAGTGATTACTCTTTAAAGCCTGCAGGCTCAAGTTGAAAGCGATCTCTTTTTCATGTATTTTGACAGTTCCCAGAAATGACCCAATAGTAAATGATACGACAATGTTCTTGAAGCAGGAATAGCACAGCTGTGCTGAAGAAAGAGACACTGTTCCAACACGAGTTCTCTTCAGAGGTGCTGACCCAGCTTTAGAGGAGATTTTTCTTGAAACTGGTATACTGAAAAAACATCCAATACCATACTTGAACTGTTTGAGTTTGAGTAATTTCAGCAATAAAAATGTAGAAATTAAGAAAATGGCAACAAGATACTAAAGAAGCATTTACCAGGTGTTGATATTAATGTCCTTTAAATTATTCGTTTGGTTATAGAAATTGAGGTTCAGTCAGCTGCTCAGCCCTAATTCTTGAAGATATAGACAGTTTCTGCAGGAGTCATTCCTGCAAAGCATCTTCTTGCCTTTATTCTCTGCAGAACTTCAGTTGCAACTAAGAAAAAACAGAGATTTTTTTTCTTTCTTTCCTTTTCCAGGAAAAAAAAAATCCTAATCATTTTATTTTGGTGCTAGTTGACCACTTTTCCAAAATCCTGAATATCCAACAAACATATCCGTCTTCAGAAAGGTTTGTTGGCTGCACAGTGCTTCAGAGAACCAGGCTCCTTTATATTTTCCCACTGTTGGACATAGAAGAGCTTGCGATGGCAGGGTTTCTATTAATGATGCAGCTTTTGGTATATGGGGACAGGATTTTAATCCAGTCACATGTAATTTACTCAGTATTACAGATAAAGTCTCTGATTAAGCTGCAACAGGAGTTTCTGGTTTCAAGTTCACTGCTGAGGTCACTTGAACTGAATTAACATTTGTGTTACGGTTTTATTTTCTCCTTCTCACCTCTGTATTTCTTGTAATAAATAAGGGAGGAGCACAACCTCTCCACATAACACTGATTAAATAGATATTTACTGTGTATATCTTCTACTTCAAGCTTGTTTTATTAAGAGTTTTCATAATACCTCCCACCATAGCCTTCCAAAGATTATTCTGGCCTTGACGATTGTATGAAGATCGTGTCACAAACTGATAGATTGGCAATGGGATGGAAATCTTTGAAGAGCTATCTGCTAAAAGCTGCATCCACAGTTTTTGACTGACATTTTAAGCCTCTTTGCTGTTGTTTACTTACTCAGGGCTAGCTGTCCAGATAGATACTTGATTTGAAATATAAAGTAGTCATGGTAGGCAACGCAAAAGGAAAGAACGTGGCTCCAGTGCACAGAAGAATGTAAGAGAAGCATCACAGGAAGAGCAGAATGACAGGAAACCGCTGAATATCAGTTGTAGTTCTATGCTGAAATACCACAAGCTTAAGCAACATCAAAGTTTTTTTTTATTATTATTATTATTATTTTTTTTTTTCAAGACAATAAGCCTCTGAAATTCTCTAACACAAATAGCATTGAATTCAGTAAGAGTGGACAAAGGTGGATAAGAATATCCAGATGTCTCAATAGGGGTGTAACAAGTAAAGTGAACTGGTGTGTATGAATGCCTTAAGAAGTTCAGGTGATTGTGAAACAGTAAGGAAGCAAATAGACATCCAGTAAAGTATTCCACATCTTTTCCAAGAAAACAGGAAAGTTTGAACACCTTATGCAGCTTATGCAGTAGGGATTATATAATAAAGATGGTTTTGTACAGTAGTGAAGCCTGTAGTGTCCCTTCCTTCCTTTCCTCTTTCTATTTTCTTCTTCTTTTCTCTCTCTCTCTCTTTTTTTTTTTTTAATTAGAACTTCTGAAAGCTTTCTACCATTTCTGCCAAAGGTTCTTGCCAAGCCTATTTTGGATGCTTTCCAGTTTCCCCTTAGTTTTTCATTCTTTTTGCCTGTATGAAAAGTTCCTATCAAGTCTTTAAAATCCCTCTATTAATTATAAATAAGAACAAGCTAACTCTTAGTTTTTTTTTTCCCCCGTGATTCATATTCATAGGCTCTTACATGATTTCCCATAGCGCTCATTTTCAAGGACAGCCATCCGTGCAAGGACGTGGACATGTGAAAAAAGCCTTACGAAAGATGAACATTTTTTTTTTCTCCTTCTCAGTAGAACAATCTTAACCTAAATAACTGTTTTGGGGGTAATGGAATCTAGCATCCTGTTGGTTTCCAGCATTTATAAAAATATTGAGAAGATAAAGGAATTTATTTCTATGAATTTTGTTTCTTCTTGCTACCTTATAGGTTGGAGTACTTTTCTGATTACACTAGTGTAATATTTGGTAGTTGGGATCTCCAGTATTTGTTTTTCTCTCAGTCTTTCCTGCCACTGAAATCCAGAGGAAGAACGTACTTATGTGTTATTTCTCTTCATTAAAATGTAGCAGCAAAAATTATGGTCTGTTTCCAAAGTTATGTCATTTGAATACTCACTGTCTTATTCTTTGGGAAAGCATTTAAAAGCTAGGAAGGGAACTGTAGGTAGCTGCAACATGGTTCTGATCTGTTGTCTTCTGTGAACTTTGTACAAAGTGATAATTTATCCAGAAGACCCTGTATGCTTGAAAGTCCAAGAGCCTAAAATTCAAGTATTGCAAATTATGTATACTGAATATTGTCAGCTTATGTCAGGGATGCACAGTTATCTCCATAGACTGCAGTTGGGATTGTTGATTCCAAAATCATTAGGATGGTTGATGAATAAGTTTACAGGATGAAGGAAAAGATTCAAGCTTTTATTAAGTCATTACCAAAACTTATGAAATTATATCCAAGGAAATATCTTCACAATTTATTTATTTATTGTGAAGGCAATCAAAGACTTGCCTTCCCAGGTTCAGCATGTGTTTCTTCGCCAAGTTATATGTAACAGCTGGTAGCGCTGAGATAAGCATTGTAATAAAACTTAGGGCTCAAAATAGCAGCTGCAGACTGGTTAAATGAGATAAAAAGTGAGGGACAAGTTAATAAGTGGGAAATTGAGCCACAGTGAAGCTTCATTTTTTGCCTAATGTCTCTCAAGAAGGCAATGGTAGCACTGGGCATTCAGATCTCTGAAATGCTAATAGTATTGGTGTGGCCACATGCCTCTGCATTGCCATGGCTGATACAGTAGCAGTGCCTGCGTCTGTTTGGCAGTAAATAGATGCCTTTCTTTACACTAGATTAGAGTTAATTCCTCTGATGATGATTTCCAGGATCATCTGGAATGATTCACCGTACTTCTGTGTGAGTTCACCGTCTATAACATGGTAGTAATAAAAAAATTTGTAACCTTTATTGGTCTTGGAATGGCAAACTGCATTTATAACTTTTTGTCTCGGGGAGTTTAAGTGGGACTGTTAGGACAGACAGGGTGTGGCCCATTTCAGTTGCAAAGTCTTAAATGGGTTTTGTTGAGGAAGGCAGATAGAATTAGACTGACAACCTTCTAGTCTTATAGTGTTTAGCTGATATAAGAGCTTACTGCAGAACCACGATGTGTGTGCAAAGTTTAAGCCAAACAAGAAGACAGACAGTTCACGAAGTGATAAGGGATCCTTTTCCTGAATGACCCTTAATTCAGACTGAAGGCGATGAATAGCCTTACCAGACACCAATCCAAAGAAGAACAGCTAATGATACTCTTGGCACATCAGAGAGAGTTTTATGAAATCGGTTTAATGAAATCACAGACAGAAAGCCAAATGGCCTGTGCCTGACATGGATTGAGAAAGTATCATCGGTCTCTTGCTGATTTATGTGCATGTGTGATCCAGATGAGGCTGCAGGATTTCAATCGAGATAATGTGCATAATTAAAAAGCAAAAAATTTACTGATGCAGTGGCAAAGGTTGATGGAATCTAATTGGAGAAGCAAATGAATAAGAAAAAATAATTTTATTGCATTTTTGTACTAAGCTGTATAGACAGCTCAGCAATTAAATCACTAATCAGACAAGAACTGGCTGACCTCGGAGAGAAGTAATCTCATTCCTCAGCTGGATAGGAAGATTTAAAATATCTGCTCAAATCAATGTTAAAAGATACAAAACATACAGGAGAACATTTTGGGTTTCTGTTAGGTTTATGGTTTATATTGAAATGGTTCCTCTTACAGATAAGTGATCTAGTTGACTTCTTGGAAAGCTACTTTATAATGATGCTGTTTTTATTTTGAACAGAAGCTATTTTTCAGCAAATGGAATTGCAATTTTGTGTGCGTGTTAGTAATTATGTGATTTTTAAAATTTTTGTAGCCTCTTCAATAAGCAGACAGAATTGTCTTCGTTCAGTTTTGCTTGAATATCTAAGAGCTGCCTGTCTGCTTCTAAGGTTGTGATGATATTTGAGGTGAAAACATGAAGCCTTGACATGACTTACCTGAGGTCTGATTCTGCCAGTCTCCATCACACTGTCTTTCTGGAGGCTGATTTGTATTGTGTTGCCTTGAGGAACCCATGCAATGTATGTGAAATGTCTTCAGAGTAAAGATCATACAGCAATTTGTGGAAACTATAGGCGTTGATTTACTGTTATTATCTTGCCCTAGGAACTCAGTGAGTTCTTCTTCCTTTCTATGGGCAGGTAAGGAGTTATATGTTTCTACCCTTTCTCCCAACAAATACCAAATCTAGAGCTCAGAATCACAGATCACCAGGCACTGGGATCAGGTCTCCCTCTCCTGAGTGATCAAGGGATCAGGTCTACTTCAGTGTGGAGGAAGAAAATCATAATGTTTATCACTGTTCATCAAAGATCGTGAATGGGAATATGAAAAACCTACCTTGAACATCACACTAGAACATCACATAGCCTGTAGAATGAAAGAACCTCAGCCATTGTAGCTGTAGCTAAAAAATCAGGTCTCTTGTATCTACCTTAACTCTAAAGAATTGTCATGGAAAGTGAATGGAAGACATGCTGGTATTGTACACAGAGAGGAAAAAAATAATAAGATCTTGAAGCCTTTTTTGTGTGCTTAGTTTTGTGATACCAGGTGGGGCTCAGAAACCTGTATTTAAATAGCTGGATAACTTACCTGACTTCGCAGAAACACTAACCACCTGTGGATGCTCCTTCCAGTGAGAGTCTTAGGTCCTTCATGGTGGATCCTCAGGCTTTTTTGTTTTACAGTGGGATCTTAGGGACTACCTCTTACATCTGATAAATTAGCTTTATTGGCATATTTTTTATTAGACTGTCAGAAAATGTTTTACATATTTAATTCACAGTAATTTGCCCTCTAAGTCCAGTGCAACGGGCTGTAGTGTTGGAGATAAAAGTTTGGTTAATATACAGCTTCTGTCCATCACCTTGAACACAGTCTGCATAAAATGGTACTAGTGCAATAGTACCTCAGGAGAGTATTTAGTTCCCAGTCCATACCATTGAACAGGGGACTTGAAACTGGTACCTCCCCAGCAGGGAACTCTTCAGTCTCCAGTTTGACTTAAGGTCTGTGATTTTAGTTCAGGACTTTTCTGATTCTGTTGCTGGTGTGTTGATGAGATGATGCCAGCTATGCTATGTGAGGACTAGGGGAATAATGGGTGGGTCCTAGTGTTACACCATGAGGTGTCTGTAACCTATGTTCAGGGTTTTTTAAAAAGGTGTTTCAGCTCTGATATATCTGGATCTGCAAACACTCGTGGTGTTCCACCTTTCCAAACAACACGTGAGCAGTGGTGAGAAAAGTGGAAAGGAATTTTCCTATTGGTAGGCAGACGAAAAGAGTAGCTAAAATGAGATGCCCATCCCACTCCCTTTAACCTCCTTGTCGGGGCTTTCTTCTTTGCACACCACTCATTCACACAAAGAATTTGTGGCAGTTATAATGGGAAGCAGCTACCTGACTGATGGTTGGAACGAATTAGCTTAAAACGTACTGCTTCCATTTGCCTTTTTTTTTTTATTATTATTATTATTATTATTTTTTTCCAGAAAACCCTAATTTCTGCCAGAATGGTTCTAAACTGCCTGGAAGGTCAGCATGACATTCTGAATTTGCTGTCATCCTGTGATGCTGAAAGACATACCTAGTGTTTGGAGTTTTTTTAAAGGCACCTCAACTATTCATTTACCATTATTTAGGACAGAATTCATTTTTCTCCTTCAGTTCTTTCACATTACACAGCAATGCAAAGTGATATTGACACTGAAGGCAATTATAAAACATTTGCCTGAATGGCGTTAATGGACATTTATACAAAGAGACATTTATGCAAATGCCTATTGGACATGAAAATGAAGTCTCGTCTTTTTTAAGACAATATATATTATTGTGGTGGTTTTACCGTGGTAGGCAGCTGAACACCACAACCGCTCTCTCACTCCCCCTCCTCAGATGAGGAGGGGAAGAAGTAAAGGAAAGAACAACTCACGGGTTGAGATAAGGATAATTTAATTAAAGAGAAAAAAATAATTTTTAAGGAAATATTATTATTAATTAAACAATTCAACTAAAGGGAAAAAAGGGAAAGGGGAAGAGGGAGGGAGAAAGGGAATAACAAAACAAAACAAGTAAAGGCTATGTGGAAGTGCAGAGGAAAAGAAATGACTCTCTACTTCCCACAAATGAGCGATGCTTGACCATGTCCTTGAAGCAGGGCCTCAACGCACGTAGCTGGTGTTCAGGAGGAGGACAGACGTTTTCGCAACGAGAGCCCACCCCTCCCCTCTTCTTCCTTTTTCCACCTTTTATTGCTGAGTGTGACATCATATGGTATGGAATATCCCTTTGGTTGGTTTAGGTCAGCTGCTCTGGTGATGTTTCTCTCACTTTTTGCCACCCCCTAGGAGGGTCAGAGAGAGTCCTGATGCTGTGCCAGCACTGCTCAGCAGCAGACACAACACCGGTGTGATACCACTGCTATTCTAGCTACAAGTGCAGAGCACAGCACTGTATGGGCTGCTGCAGGAAAAGTTAACATCCCAGCCAGACCCAGTACAATTATAAGATACAACTTTCTCTAAAAAGTTTGCAATCTCTCTTCCAAAATTTACTTTTAGTCTTGGATCCTTCTTTGCCTGGGTTATTCACTGCTAAAAGCTAGATAAACTTATGACAGGTGTGTTTCCTTTCTCTCTTTCATCGTGTACAACAACACAGTGACAGTGAAGGAAAACTCAAAATGTTAAGAGCTCTGCAACAGTACATATCAGTGAATATATTCATTAGACAGTCACTTTCTGTCCCAAGGTCACTCTACCTAAAGTATTTGGTGAGAACTGTACTTTGGCACTTACTGTTCTGCAGCTTGTTACGAATTTATCCTGTATGTTAACACAGACGTGTGTATCAACTACAACTACTGTGTACCCAAGTCCAGAAAACCAGAGAAAGGCCACTGTCTCTCTGTCTGTTTGGGGAGGAATTTTCATAAAGAAGAAATGAAATTGCCAGCTGAAGCTTGCCACAGTTGCCACTATTTGATTAGTTGCAGTGGAGACCTATAATTAGCTCTTATTTAAGAAGGCATATGGCTCCAACAGATGGTAAAGGGAAAAAAGCAAGTTAGATAAACATGGCTATTTGCACAAGATTTTGTGGTCTCCTTTGGTTATATTTTGCAGTTCAGTGCTTAGGTTCTAGCAAGATAGCGTACTGTTCATTCGAGGAATGTCCACATGCCTTAATTTTCACTGAAAATAGCAAAACTAGCATGGCCTACAAACATTTAAGAAGTTTGGCAACAGTAGAAGAAATCAGATGACACAAACTTAGAAGTTAGTAAATCCATGCATATTTGGTAGGGACTCTAAACAAGAGTTATCTCTCTTCTGATGCTACTGGGAATTTCATATGCTGAAGAACAAGAGAAGGCGTGTATCTGGACAGGAGAGGCTAATCAGCAATTAGGCAGTTTTTGGTTATGTTTCTGACAGTACCATCCAGGAAGATATGTGCAATAAAAATCTCTCAGATTGCAGGGAAGTGGGCTACAGCTAGTCCAAACTGAGATACTAAAGACTTTACTATGTACACCCATCTATAGCCACCCTCCCTGTTCAGCTGCGTGAGAAGACTGTGCGACTGCTGCTAATCTGCTTCAGGGCAAGGGCAATGAGCTCAGCTTAAATTGCCTTCTACTGCGACGTACCAGGAGATGACTTTCCACTCGAGAAGATTAGGAAAGATCACATGAACCAGTGACACAGCCTAGCTGCGTAGGTAGTAACATAAGGTTTGTGGGTAGGAAGGTGTTGATGCTCGCAGCTCTTTCTCAAGTGAGAATGCCTTTCATCTGTCTGCGCACGAGTGACCTGGCAGAATGAACCTATCTACATCTGAAGGTATATGAGATTTACTTGTGTGGGAAACCAAATATAGAGGCTATGGTATGTTTCTTGGAGCTCTGAATTAATCTTAAATACAAATGCTTTGGCGTGCACCGTTATTCATAATGAAGTGCTTACAGTAAAGCTCTGTTTACAACTACAACAGCTTGGTTTGCCCATGTTATTGAAGAGTATCTTTCATTAAATCAAAGCTTAGCAGAACCCTGAATTTCCATTTATTTGAGCAGCAATGTAATAATATTTCATTCCTGAGATAGAGAGATTCAAGAAGTTTCCAGCTACTGAATGATTATCTTGTTTCCAGTGCTATAGCTGTAAAGAGAATAGATTTGAAGTTAGATTTGTTTTCCATAAGGATTTTTCTTTTTCCCTGACTGTATAATCATTTTGTGTTCATTTTGGACCTCTCACTCAAAGCTCAAAAAACAGCAGAGAGAGTTCTGGAGAAGGCAGGATGTAAACCTGAAGTCATCTTTCAAAAAGGCCATCCATGCTGATGTTCCCTGGAGTAGGAATTTTATGTTTAGAAAAGAAATACGATTTTCTTCTCTTCCCTGTGTAGGGGATAGGAAGTGATGTAACATCTTCAGCAGCAGAGTGCCAGGACTGAGTTGCCATGCTTCCTGCTTCCTTACTTCGAAAAAGTAATAATTCATCTTACTTCTCTGGGCTAAAGAACAGAGGACAAATCAAGGCGAATCCTATCTCTGATCTTTGTCAAGCCCTGAAGGTGAAGTGTACCAGAGGCAGAGGTAATGGAGGATTATGAGTATGGCGTTTTCCCCCTGTAATTCTCAGCAAAGCTGTAGCAGTCAAGTCCTACAAGATTAATAGAAAAGTTATATGGGAGAAAATTAGCTTTGAAGGAGGTTTTAATGTATTTTGCCTGGAGAACACAGCTTTTTCACGTTTCATTTATGTCTTGTGGTCCTTGTTATGTAGGGTAATCTGACATTATTTAAGGTTATTCTTAGCAAAGTATTCAAAAAATAAAAATGGGGTTAAAAAAAAAAAAAAAGCCAAAGATCTAATTTCAAGGCTTTCTCTGTGCTTCTGCTATCCAATGGAAGCAGTTTAAAAGTAATGCAAAGTAATTTAGTGATGATCATCCGAGCTGTGCATGGTCTCTCTAGCATTATGAGTAAGAACCTTTTCCTTTCTAATTGTTGATTTTTATTCAAAAACTGTCTAAAATATACTGTCTTTTACCCTTGGCTCCCATGGCTTTGAAGGTACCCTTATATCATCACTTAGTGCAAGAATTTGACTTAGGAGCCGTGTGGTTAGACATTTATGTGTTTTTAAGCGTTGATGAACTAGATACAGACAGAATTCCAATATTTTGGCATCCCTGCCTATATGCACGGACGGCAGGGGGATGGATTTAGATGATCTTTAAGGTCCCTTCCAACCCAACCCATTCTATGATTCTATGATTTCTCAAAGGTCACATTATTCTAAAGTTCCTGAAGAAATCTGGGTCTCAGGCAGGGATGCCTACTACCCTGAAAAGTTTTGTTGCTTAGTATTTATTCCAGTTTTCTTTGGCAGTTATAGACATCAGGAGGAAGAACAATTGAAAATATAATTAGGGAAAGAATTTAGCTGTTGAGATAGGAGCATGCTAATGACTTACATGCCAAACAGATTGTAGAGGACTTAAAAACTGGTCACCCATATTGCTAGCAAACAGCAAGGATCCACATGACTTAAGTGGCTCTGGGGGAATCATTCATCATCAAGTCTCTGCTGTACCAAGATATTGCCAGTTAAAAGTCTGTCCTTGACAGAAATCAGAGGTTGATATATGCATGTGTCATTGTCAATGTTGCTGTAGAGCAGCTCTGAAGCCTCTCAAACCATTTTTAGAGAGGTAAAAAATAAATAAATAATAATAATAAAGTAGCGAGTACATGAATAAAGGAGATTTAAGTGAAGGGAGATAACAGAGAGATAATGGGAGTAGGGGAAGGAGGTTGGAAAGGCTGAGTTGGTATAGTTGCAGAGGACAGCTGGGATAACTGGCCAGTGAAGTTTTGGGAGTTAGTGTATCTGGTGAACGTGCTAGGATCTTGGAAATCTTGGAAAGGTTGATGGAGCAGTTCTGACTTGCAGAATACTGTCATGATCTTTAACTATTTTCTCCCCAGTAACATTTTCTTTTCCCCATATGAGCATCTGCTGTCCAAAGGTGTAGGGATGAGATCAGGAAAGCCAAGGCACAGACGGAACTGAACTTGGGAAGGGATGCAAAGCACCATTCATCCCAGGGTCCTGAGGAAACTGGCTGATGTAGTTGCCAAGCCACTCCCCAGCATATCTGAAAATTTATGGCAGTCAGGTGAAGTCCCCAGTGACTGGGAAAAGGCAAACATCACTCCCGTTACTAAAAAGGGTATAAAGGAGGGAAAGGAGGAACCAGGGAACTACAGAGTGGTGAGCCTGACCTGTGGCCTGGCAATATCATGGAACAGATCCTCCTGTAGGCAATGTCAAGGCACTTGCAGGACAAGGAGGTGATGAGAGACAGCCTGCATGGCTTCAGCAAGGGTAAACTGTGCCTGACCAATCTGGTGGCCTTTTGTGAAGGGGCGACTGCATCAGTTGACAAGGGAAGACCAACTGATGTCACTGGGAGAACTCATTGAGAGCCGCCCTGTGGAGAAAGACTTAGGGGTTCTGGTAGATGAAAAATTTGACATGAGCCAGCACTGTGCACTTGAAACCCAGAAGGCCAACAGCATCCTGGGCTGCATCAACAGACGAGTGGGCAGCAGGGGAGAGAGGTGATTGTCCCCCTCTGCTCTGCCCTCGTGAGGCACAAATAGAGGGGCATGTTAGGCACCAAAAGTTGATTTCATTATCAACAACCACAGAGTACATCAAATTATACCTACTCCCAGGAGGCAAAGACGTGATTAAGTGAGATTTGATCAGATCTCACATGTCTCAGTAGGGAGACATGGTTCCTGACTCTGTTCTTCAGGTCCTGGTGCTCTTTGTGGAAGATGTTGAACCAGATTTTCTTATCCATTGCTTGCTTCTGGTTTCCTGTACCACCCATCCTCATACACACTGAGATGTTATGAAAATGTAATTTATTTTATATGGGCTTTTTCATGCCTCCCATAGATAGCCCCTACTTCAAGTTCCTTTCTTTTTTAAAATGCCATTACTTAGTAATCTGCAAAGGGATTGCTAGGGGTGGTATTAGGATGGCAATATATTTCCTGTGGAAGGAGTAAAAAGAGAAGGAGATACACCAACAGACTTTTCTCGTTCCCTTAAATGAACAGTTTTGCAGGACAGCTGTCCTGTTCATGCTTGTGATGGTTCCTACAGCCCCGAGAGCTCTTTCACTTTCCAGGTGTTTTGGAACTTTTTCCACCCAAAGAAGATAACCAGTAAATGCAATAGGATTACGTCTAGTTTAAGGAACACTGTAAGCGTCACAAACACATCTCCTAATGAAGAAATTTAGCAAAAGCCAAATTGCATTATCGCAAAATCAAACTTTTCTTGTTGAGTTCACCAAAGCTCAAGCACTTGAAACTGTGGAATAAGCAGCTAAGCACAGGTCAACACAGCCTTAGCTCTGGCAGTTTCCACACACTACACCCATCTTCCTTGGACTGCACGAGCGGTGAGCAGTGCAGGCACATCCTAGAGCTGTTGGGGTAACTGAGGTTTTGCCAGAAAGAGATTTGGGGTAGTCTTTGAAGCTTTGCTCTCCCACCACCCTATGCATTGTGCCAGAGGAGTGTGTGCACACAGGTGTACATCTGCTACGTCTTCTGCCAGCAACCAACTCTAAAAAACATCAGCCATGGCAAACGCCAACCTTCCTGCCATGGTGTCTGCTAGCAGACAGGTTTGTGGGTTTAGAAAGACACGGCTGTCAGAAAGCATCCCAGGAACAAGGAGAAATCTGTAAAAGTTCCCGGGATGATGATGAGGTTTTCGGGGAGCAGGCTAAGGAAGTGCCTGTCTGGCACAGGTACCGCTGAAGCAGAGCGGCGCAGCCTGCTCCCTGCCTGCACAACAAAGCACAGGGTGCGTGAGCGAGTGCTGCTGCCTGACGAGCGGCGTCTGCAGGGATGTTGTCATCCCTCTGCTCTGAGGGGCAGGACGCCTGCATTGCCGTCAGCATCGCTGAGATGTCTTCGTGCTGCTGAGCACTCCTCTGAGGGATCTCCTGCCACAGCCTTATGTCATCCTTCAGGAGGGGGAGAAGCAGGCGGTGGCCGTTGAAGCAGGCAGGGATGGGTTTTGCTTAGGGGATGATCAGGCGCTCATCTGCTGCAGTTCTCTGCCAGATCTCTGCAAAGCTGTATCTGTGTTCTTAAAGCTAAGCAATTTTTGGCCCTGTAGTATATCCATACACACGGATTTAAGACATCCCTAAGCGTAGTAGCTTGTTTTTGATTTCGACCTTCCCAACAAGAGAAATGACTCTTCATGCCACCTTGCAACTCCAGCTCCTAAAGCAATTACACACTAGCAGTGGTCTGTGCAGGAGTGCATTTGAAAAGTAAATGACATTAAACTTTCCATCTTAGAAGAGTACCAGTATATCAATATCCAAATCAAATAACATAAAGCTCCCTTTGTCTGCCAGATAGGAATAAGAATGCATTATACCCCTAATATGATTTTTGCAGTGTCTCTAATATGATGAGATTTAAATTAAAATAAATATGACTGCATGCTTTGAAGAGCTAATCAGGCTGAAACGTTCTAGCCTAACGGGTGTAGCACAAGGAAATAAACGTGCATTTATCTAGGCTGTCTGGACTTAGGAAGAGCTATTGTGAAGGATATGTGCTGGGAAGACAAAAGCAGGGTGAAACACAGGCTGATCGTGGGTGTGCTTGGTAAGTCAGTAACAGGAAAATGATTTGAATGTAGTTTGCATTGATAGCCCTGTGGTCCTGGTCCTGCAATTAATTACCATAAATCCTATTGTTTTTTAATTAACTCTGTTCTTCCCCCCCCCCCCCCCCTTTTTTTTTTCAAGAAGGTGCTTCTTTGTCTGCACTATTCCAGTTCCAACAGACAGGTGTCACAAAAACTAATCATTATAATGACAATTGTACTCCATACACTTGTCTCCCAGGACAAATGTTACCTCTGGAAATCTTTAGTCCTTTGTCAGTATCAACTCACCAACTTCTGATTGCAAGTTATGTATTCAGCAGCTCTGCAAGTTATGCAGCAGTAGCTTTAGCACAGCAGAACAGACCTGTCCTGATTTGAAACTCTTGACAAACCAGCAGTCCCCAAGACTTCTTGACCTGGTCTTTTATCCTACCCCAGCTTATGAGCTCAAAACAATTCTGCAAAGACCCAATTCCCAGAAGTAACTCCTGAAAAACTGTTATTCTTTTTAAAAATTGTGTACCTGCTGGCTTCCTGATGAAGATCACAGATCTCTCTCTCTTTGAAGGACTGATACCAGTACACCTTTTTTAAGCACACCTCATCAGGAGAGTTCCAAAATACCATTTGCTAAAGGATTACATTTCAAAAGCTCAGGTCGCTACAGAAATGAATGCTGGAAAAAAAAAAAAAAAAAAAAAAAAAAAAAAAAAAAAGGTAAAACTGGCTCTGAATACATTTTAGAAGTTGTTTTTGCTCAGGGGCAATGAAAGTAGAATTAGCAAGTGATTCAGATTGAAAGCCAAGACTCAGTTTGAAAGTACCTCACTCCGGTGCCCAATTGCTCATTAAATGATCACACAGGCATCGCAGACTCCTCTGGAAGGAACTCATTGTAGTAAATGTTGCCTATAACGTAGTTTTGTACAGCTAGCCAAGCCCTACTCTGTTCCTGTCAGTGACAGGAGATTTAATAAGCAGTGGACTTTGGGTGAAAATCTGTTTTGTTCTAAAGCACGCACCTTTTTGTGTTGTATGAACAACATCTTAAATCCTAGAGGCTCCATTGTAGCCAAGACAAGCTGCATACACCGGAGGCATCTAAAAGTTAGGACAGACAAATATCACCTCAGTGTACATGAAGCTCTTTTGCGATGATGTGATTTATCAGCACGCAGATGAAGCCACTGATTGTCTGAATTCAATGGACAGAAGCTTAGGTGGTGTGGTTTCACCTGGCAGCTCAGCACCCCGCAGCCGTTTCCCAGGTGGGATGGGTTAGAAAATGGCAAATGTAGAAGTGCGAGAACTCACGGGACGAGATAAGGATGGTTTGCTAGGTAGAGCTAAAGCAGTGTGTGCAGGCAAAGCAAAACAAGGAATTCATTCGCTGCTTCCCAACAGCAGGCAGGTGTCAGCCATGTCCAGGAAAGCACGGCTCATCATGTGTAATGGTTTATTGGGAAGACAAACGCCATCACTCTAAATGTGCCTCCCTTCCTCCTTCTTTACCCCAGCAAATGTGCTGTTGGCAATTGTCCCCACTGCCAGATAGCAACTTCTGGGAGCACCAGAGGTGACAAGAAATCTAATTTTTCTGAAAGATGCCCATTGCAAATAAAAGTTGAATTTTTATCAGGTGAGAACCTACAGTCCGTGCTTCTACAGACACCCTAGAAAACATTTGATGCTTTAGCTTTCATTAGAAATAGTTAGGGCAAGTGCTGCCACTGGGTTAGCTACTCTCACTTCGAAAACCAATCTGCCTACTTGTGTTTAACATCTGTTTTCTTTAAGTGCCATGCATGGGAACCTGCAATCCGCAACAACAACCTGCTCCATTAACATTAATAATTGATAATGGAAGTGTTTAATTAGAAGTGCTAATACAACTGGCCTAGATAATCATGAAGTGTATGAGAGAAAATAGTCTCCCTGCAGAAATCACACCAGTAGTCTGTCTGTGTTTTATGCAGGTGATTCCAGCCTTTGCTCGGCCTGCGTGCACGAAAACAACGTTTACAGCAGAATATTTCAGATTTTGTACAGGAACGAAGAGATCATCCTTAACGAATCAATGAACTTCAGAGTACACCTGCTTCTGGATGGTGAAAGGGTGAGTAGTCTTGGGATACACATGAAAATAGGAGGGTTGGGATTCCTCTTACCTAACTTTTAGGTGTCCATCACACACGTAGCTCCATATGAGATGTTACCACGGGGTTCCTGTTCCTGTGTTTTCACAGGTCAGTATAACAGATGGAGGTGAGAGCATGGCTTGTCTGACCTATTATCAGCATCTGTCTTAGAAGGAGATCCTGTGCTTGTCATTATCTATGTTGATGAGGGTACATAGGATCATTTGTTTAGATGTGAATGCCAACACTGAAAACATCTGCATTAGGTCAGATAGACCCTATGCGCTGCACCTGTCATGATGAGTAGTCCACACCCTGGTTTCCCAGTGGAATAACATGTTGACATACTCTAGTACATCAGTATATCACAACAACTCAAATGTGTCAACCATAAGTTGTCATTTGTGTAATTGATCACCCGTTCTGCATGTCTGTGTAAATGAGTCTCTCCTGAAAAATCAGCAGTCTTCTGCATCTTGCTAGGACCAGCTTCTTCCCCTACCATCCATTACTGCTATCATCTCCTCCTTTCTACTTGTGACTGCTTTTTGCCCAGCAATGACAACGTTGAGACCAAGTTACCCAATCCCTTTCCACCAAAGTTCTCATCCTTCTCCTTAGTGCTCTTGATTGCAGAAGTTCCTGCCAGAGTAGCTGGAGCTTACCATTCCTATGGTCCATACAGGGCCCCTATGGCTTATTTGTTCTCTGTCATGTCTCAGCTAGAATGGGCTCATGCTGTGATCCCATTTGGCATCTGCTTCTCCAGGCAAGCACCCACACAAGTGAAGTACGTGGTGATCTGAACCACCCATCCTGCAGGGCACCTTTGGCTCCTCTTTGTGAATAGAAACTGATATCTCCCACTGATTTTTCCTGTGCCTTGAAGCTACAAGACAGGAGCAATGTTAGAGTACAGGGAGTGACATTTCTTTAATGGAATTTTACACAGAAAAAGGAGAAACATTCATTGTACCATGGCAATCAAGTCTGGCCCAATGTGTTGTTGTTGTGCTTTGCCTGCACAAAGATTGGTGCAGAGTATATAGCATTAGGACGTGCTATCAGTGATAATGAGAGACATATGACATCACCTGTTTTGTTTTGTTGTTGTTTTTTTTTTGTTTTGTTTTGTTTTTTGTTTTTTCAAAATCAGTATGCCATCATAAATAGGCCCTATTAGTTGTGCAGTCAGTGTGAATCAAATGCTATGCGTTGAACTTGGGGCCAGAGATGCTTGGCTGTCCTTCACTGTGTAACCTCATATTTGAACATGAAGAGATTTAAAATTTCTGTTTTGACTCATTTCAACCCATACATACCTGGGTTATATATAGATCTAAATTGAAACAGCTGGAGAACCTAATTTAAGCTCATTTCACATGCTTCCCTTTCCCTCCCACTTTTTTTTTTTTTTTTTTTTTTTTTTACATGCGGTGTGATCAATTTATTCCTCCCTAGAACTGTTTTTTTGCGCTTATAGGAAAAAATACTAACTGCAAGGTTATTAATATTCGTTATAAAAATGTTCCAACATGCTTAATTGAATATTAATTTTATCCTTCCACAGTGGAACATCTCTGATTAAACATCCCTCCCCTCAAATTACAGCGGTTTCCGCTGTGCTGAGCAGGGATGATTTCTGATGACTTTTGCATTAATATTTAGAAAGCTATGCACCTCACAAAATGAAAGAAATAATCCCACGATATTCCTTGCAGCTAAAACTTGTCCTGACTTGTGTGCTGTGCCCATCACACTTACCTTTATATAGGAGGTTCCTTGGGAAAAGTACAACAGCCCAATTCTGTACTTACAGAATGGTTTTACAAAGAGAAAACTCCATTATCTTTGTATGATGAAGTTGCTTTGGCTTTTCAAGGGTGTAGAACAAGAGGATAAACAGGTTTATTCACCCAAAATGAATTTCTGAAGGTATTAAAAAGAGTCAAATGCAAAAAGTAAAGGTTTGTAAAACTTGCATTTAGCAGGTTCACACAATTCACTTATGGGTAATGCTCCCAGGACTCTTTCTTCTGCTGTTATATCTTGTCCTCTGTGACTGTAAAAACTGAGTATAAATATGGGGAAAAGCAAAGTGTGTCACTTAACAGGGCACCCTGCTCAGAAGAAAAGCTATTATATTTTCAGCTACTGTTCAGAGATGGTATTGCATGTCTATCACATCATCTCAGATGCAATTCCTGCAATAAGGCTTTGGAGAAATACCTTGAGGTCAGCAAAGCCTTTTGAATATTGTCTCTGTTCATCACTTCTTAACTTATTAAACACACAGCGTATGTCAGTCCTATGTGTGCCTGTTGTGTACTGTGGTGGTGTTTTTGGCTGAGAGGCATGAGTCTGTTTGCTGCTTTCTCTGTAAATGGAAGATATGACAAATAGGCAAGGCAGTTAGGCTGGGTAATGGAAGTGTTGGGTTTATATGCTCCTTGTAGTTTCTGCTGCCAGAGCTGGCGTTATCAAATATTACATCAAGGGAGTAGTATGCTCTCTCCTCATGGTGCTAGGGTAGTTCTGTAGATGAGATAGGCTCAATACAAAATATATATATATGATAAAAATATTTTTTTTTAAATGCAGTTTTTTTTTTTTTTTCTGTATAACTCTAGATAAATTTAAATATGGAAATATCTCTTTTTGTCTGGCATTATATGGAAGAAGCCTCAATTATCCATGTCGAAGTCACACTGAGCATACCTTTCACCATATAAATGGTTCTTTAAAACTCTGTCACTTATTAGATGCCCTTTTCTGTATTATCCCAGAATGTAGCATTCTTTGAATTCATAGGAAGCAATATTGCAGGGCTGAGGCAGCCTTTAGTGTTACAAAGTCTAATTTATTTTCATAAGCTTTCGCTTTCATTTGTATTAAAGAAGGAGCACTGCCTTTTTCATCAAGCAGTAAAACAGGTAACTTGTCTCCTTGCTTGCTGGCTCCATTTGGGGACAATTTAGCAGCTGGGAGAGGACAGGGTGAGGCATGCTGGGATATAATGGTATATTAGATTTTGTACTTTCCAGAGAAATTTAAGTGAGATGGGACAGCCAGATGATTCAGTCTGACATCCTGGCTAAACTGTTAAATATTATGGTAGTGCATCACAAGGATGCTGGAAACTTCAGTTATAACTTTTACTGCAGCTCTTAGAAACTAAAAAAAAACAACAAAAAAACAAAAAAAAAACTTAGAAATAAAAACTGAAATGATGCATTTGATTTCAGACTGGTTCAGCAGAAATAGGAGTATTTTGGTTTCTATATATTCTTTCTTGCATAAACTACATCTACTTTTATATGCAAATACTTTTTATTGAACAGATTCCAAGCAGTGTTTAATAAAATGCATTTCCCGATCAGTTCTTTCCTTGGGTGAGAGAGGCAGAGGGTAGAAACCAGCCTGACTTCTGGGCAGTGCTTTCTGGAGAATTTTGTGTGCTCACAGCCAAATAAGGTGTCTTTTGGCACCAGCTAAGGGCCAAGGTAGGAACACCAGGGGAAATGTAGGCCCATCCCAATGATGCAGAACTTTCCACAAGACACGAGATGATGTTACAAGAAAGTACGGAGTAATATTAAACTGATGCAAACAAGAAAGAATTAATCAAATCTGAAAGAACAATATTAATTTATTTCAGCCTTACTTGATTTAGTGGGGGGGCAGGGGAGGCATGTATTTATTTCAAAGAATGCTTTCAAAATCTCTCTTCAGAACTGTCTTATTTCATTTTTGACTGGACACGAGATCAACATGTGAAACATTTCCCAGAGGTCAGATGTTCTGAATTTCCCTTACTTTTATTTAGTTATATGGAATATTAGGGAAAAGAATAATGTTCCTTCTTTCATATGAATGTATTTCTACAAATAAAGATCTTTATCTCCTCTTTCATGAGTTGCGATTTCAATCATTAATATTGCTGAAAAGTTGAAGAACTTTTTTAAAAACAACAGAAGACCCTTCATAGCTTCTCTAGAAGGACCACTTCCTGTCTTAGACAGTCAAACATGAATTATATTTCAGAGATTTCTTTTCAAGATGATTTCTTGAGTAGGTTCATTTAAAACTTTACATGTTTTCTTCAGGGAAAAAAAATCTGTATGCCTATCAAACTGTTGGGCAATTACCATCTGTAAATAACTGTGAAAAACACTGTGATGATCCCAGTAGTGCTTAAAGGAGCAACCAATATTTCATTTAAGGATGATATTATTGCATAAAGAAGACTGACAAATAAATGATAGAAATCTCAATGTCTCTTCTGATTGAGTTACGGAAAGGCCATTTCATTTTCTCCCCTGTAAAGGTTCTTATATACTTTCATTCTAATCTGTGAAGAAAAGTAAAACACAGTGAAGTCTAGCAAGACTCAAAGCTGTATATTAACTCGTGTCATGTAATTTCTGTATGTGGCTGTTATGTGTGAGGGTTGGATTGACTTCTAGATAGGCTGTGTTTGTGGAGAGCTTTAGATACTCAACTCATGCATAAGCCTTTCAATGTTATTTCCTCATGAAGTTTCCAGTATAGAGCCACAGTCCAATTTTCACTTGCTTTATTATTTACACCTCCGGGATACAAAGAAAAACATACAATCTCTCTAGTGACAACTGTGACATGGTTTTATATGGGTTCTTACACTGTGCTGAGCAGTCTAATTTCAATCCACTTGTGGGACTAAATATACACTATTGTACAGCTGCACTGTAATGCTTGATTCTGTGCAGCAGTGAATACCTCTCAGATACCTGCTCATTGCCTCAGCCTGTTTTGAGCTAGTGTCACTAGCCTTCTGTCTCTGAAGCTATTGAACTTGTTTAAACTCAAGCTCATTTCAGTGACAGTTGCAGGTGCTCAGCAGTACTTAGGCACAGACCCAAAATTTCAACCCTCTGTTGGCAGATGAGGTTTGCTTTGTCTGATGCTCTATACTTGAGATTAATTCCTAGTTTAAATTCAGTCTGTAGCTTCAATAATGATTATTTCTTTTGCAACTGCCAGCGACTGTGATTTTTAGTGACAACAGCTCATTAAAAAGGAAAAAGTCTTTTTTTGCTGAAAGACATACTTCCAGATGTTTTGAGACAAACACAAAAGAGAAGGCACATTTTCAGTAAACAGAGGCTGGAATTTTCTTCTCACATCTCAGTGCCTGTGATCATGCTAGAAGAAACACCATATTACTTCGGAAGGGTCCACATTTTGAGTTTGATTTTTTCAACAAAGTACAACCAGTCCTTGGCTCTAATTTTTCTTCCTTCCACAGAAAAAGGCACACTGCAGATGGAGTTTCAGCTTTGGGAAATGTATCTAAACATGTTCTAAGCTATGTATTTTATGGATCCTACCTGTTAGAGTGGGTTAGATGCCTCTGACATTGCTTTCAGTACATTTTTGGTATACTATATTAAGAAGGAGAAAGTAGACTTCATCTTGCATAATTTAAGCCATTTAAAATTTGAGTGGATCAAGACCAATGTATTTGTCCATGCTCCATCTATTGTCAGTGGAAAGAGACAGGCACAAACAAATCAAATATCCTTTGTATATGTGTGCTTCAAAATGGGTCATCTCACTGCATGTGTATACTTGTTGCTTTCCACTGACAAAAGACAGAACCTAGATGTCTCACCTTACCTTTTTTTTGTGCCTAAAATAGGGTAAAAAGATGTTGTCTCTGTACTACTTGATCCCCAGTGTGCAATTTTCCTTTTCCACCTACGTTCCCATGTTTTTCCAGTGTACTCTGGTACACAGCAAAGGATACTTATAGAAAAAGGAGTATTCTGATAAAAAAGTGAGTGATTTTCTGTTCACATTGCCATTTATGTTGATAAAAAACATTTTTTATTCTACCAAATATACATTGCTGAGAAGAAAAGACATCCCAAAGGAATAAAATGCAGCTTAATCCCTCTTCCAGTCTAATTTAGTTACTTCCTTAGATTATGGTTACTTCAGCTGTGCCAAGCTAGAAGTGTTTTCCAATGTTGACTTCTCCAGGTGAATGTAATGAACTGACAGCTATCCTCATGTGCTGTCTCACAAAATCCAATCCAATATTTCATTGACAATCAGTGAAGGGTAATCTTGTTGGTGGGATCTGCTAGATGAAGGTACCAGTGAGTCAATTTATTAGGAAAAATCATCCCCCTTTGTCTTCAGTGTTGTAAGTGACAATTTATAAAGATAACTTTGCCTTTCTCTTTTGTAGGTGGAAGAGGCACTGAGTGAGGCAGACTTTCAGCTCAAGCTGGACCTGCACTTTACTGATAGCGAACAACAGTAAGTGCTGTTTTAAAGCTCAGTTGGTATTGCAGGGGTTTCTTCAATTGGGAAATGACTTTGATGGAGTGAGAGTCCTTTCGAAAAAGGATGTCTTTGATATGTCTTTCCTTTTCCTTAGTGTTGAAATCCTTCTGTTTCTCATATGTATTTGAAAAGGTATCTCACACTCCTCTATTAACGAACATTTTTTTCTCTTTTAAGTGTGAGTTTTAAGTGTTTCTCTATCTCTACTGCTATTGAAGTCAAAGGAAATATCATCACTGACTTCCATGTGAGAGGGGCTGTTGTTCAGGGAAGCATTTATCTCAGGAGACAACTAAAGGCTGAATATATGTGTATGAACATGCTAAGTGCTTTTCTTGTGAGAGAAAACCAAAGCGGTCTTGATATTTTAGGAGGAAAGAGTCTTCCCATTGACTTTGATCTCTTCCCACTGCATTTCACTCCAAAATCTTAGGTGAAGTGGAAATAGCATCTGTTCCTGAGACATCGCAGTAAGTGTAATCCTAGACCTTATTCAACCTTGCTGAATCACAGAAAAGGCATCAGCTGTATTTCATGTGTTTTTATTCATATCCAAAAGCATCTTAACAAATTTCAAGGCCTGTGTTTCCTTTATCTTCAAGATACAACAAGTGAAACCTTGTTCACAAAAGCAGGCGGTACTGGACCATCACTCATCAGCTGAGAGAAGAAACAAACATAAATGAAAGCCAAAAATAAAAGAAATGCAACTTTCACATTATTGTGAAATTGTGGCATAAAACACACGTTTCATTTCTGTTATCATCTGAACGATTAATCTGGTTTACTTTAAAAAAAAGTGCTATTTTTAGAAAGGCATTCTGCAAACCTCACCGAAACATTTCTTGGGACTACACTATACTCAGCCAAGTCATCATAGATTTTCTTAGCTCTGGGAAGCAATTGACTTATATCAGAAGTGTCTTTAATGCTGTAAAACAATTACCGTGTTTGCAAGTCACAACATAAGTGACTTGCACTTTGGGAGGATGTGGTTAGGCATGGTCTCAGGTCTACATCTAAGTCTTCTGCTTTACAGATGCCTTGGATGTCATGTGGCTGACTGCACACTAAAAAAGTTGTTGTAGGATAGTTATAATCAACATTGACATGAAAGTCTTGGGTTTCATTTACTGAAAATAGAAGAAGCTACTCCTAATTCTATAATTTCTCTTCAGTTACGTAACCTACTGCTTTGCCTGACCTCTTGCAAAAGGTTTTTCAGATCAGCTATCTAGAAAGGTACTCTGAATATGTTCAGTTCTCTGACACAGGACTGTGTCTACCTCTCTACCTCTCACAGATTGCCTGAGGAAAAATAGATAGGTTTTACACTAAAAATCTAAATTGGTGATCTTTTCTGGCTATGAACATTCAAATAAGCTGAGCACTTTGTTAACTGCGTTATTACTTGGTTATTTATTAGTTCTTGATGATTCCAGACCTACTATATAGGTAGACAACAAGGGTGATGGCAAAGGGAAATTGGATCTGCATTATATATATTTCTCTTCTGTACATTATATTTATACTTATTATTTATATTTATTATATTTGTATTTACACTAGGCATAAGTACAATGTAAGATACTTATCAGTTATGTAAGCTCCCTTGAAGCTATGAATGTTACCAGGCAGTGATAAAAATTCAGCTCAAGCCACCTCCCAGACTGCTGCTTGTAGCACATTATAGGCTGTGACAATTCAAGCTTTCACTAATCCTTGTAAACCTCTTTCTCTTCCAGGCTGAGAGATGTTCCAGCCATTCCCATGATCAGCAGCCGTACACTGTGTCTTCACTTCCACCCCCGGAGAGGTCTGCACCACCATGTTCCTGTCATGTTTGACTATTTTCACCTGTCAGTGATATCCGTCACAGTGCATGCGTCACTGGTAGCATTACACCAGCCTCTGATCAGGTAAAGGACACAGAAATGTCTCATGAAAGACACAGGATATTCTTCTGAATGTATTTGCTTATTGTATAAAATAAGCAGAGGTCATAATTTAATTTCAATTTTTTTGTTATGGGCTAGGATTGTGGAGACTGGATCCAGCCTCTGACACGGGTTCATTTCTTTGATAAGACACTAAGGGCCTGATCAAAAAACAACAGTCTGCAGAATTTCAGGGAGACTTGATCTCTCTAGTCCCCATCTGTAACAAGAGAATAGTGAAATTTCTTGTCTCCTCCTTGTCTGTCTTTCCTCTTTAGTCCAAAAGCACCTAATAACGTTAATATATATATTTTCTGTTCTTTTGTAAAACATTTTGGACAGTAGGTCTCTAATCTCATTTCTGGCCTCTGGGCATTAGCATAATTCATAACACGGCTGGAAGGAAGCATGAATGAGTCAATACTGGATAAGCCTCTGTTGATTTTTTCCCTTGTAGCATCATCTGATTTAACCATGGAGCAGTGTAATACTAACTGCCATGGGGCCTAGGTGTGATTTATGTTATCTGATTTGTAAGGACATGAAAATAATTCAGAACTCCTTCAAATAAAATAGGACTGGAGGTCAATATCCTCTAATATTTAGAGCAGGCAAGGGGAAGCAAAGGTCTTTCTGGTAATTTACTTTCTGTCCAATCTTGTCATTACATGAGATAAAGAGTGCTGAAAGGGAGGGAACTCCTTGGGTCCTGGAACAAAATGCAGTGTTCAGTGTTGTTCAGATCCTTTTTCTCTGGCAAGGCCTTGCTGTTTACCAAGCCTATATTGAGTTTGACAAATACTGAGTGATGACCTCTGTGTCAGAAAGAAAAGATGCTTCTCTAGACTCTCTTCTTTTCTTAGATTTCCTATTTTGACTTAATATATCTTTTCTTCAGTTCTTCATTTGTATAAATGTATGGTGTTTACCTGGTGCCATTCAATGAATTAAGATTGTAAGAGGTTGAGCAGTGACAATGATGTGAGTTGTATTAGTACCTCAGACTGAAAAATCTGTCTTTTCTTCCTCCACTGAGATGCAGGTAACTGCTGTTATGACTTTTCTGCTATGTAAATTTTTAAATAGTGAATTAAATTGTAACAGACTACTCCTAACCAGATAGTTCTGCTCAGATAATTTATCCATTGTTCTACTATACAAAAGGGTGGAAGAGCAATAGTTATCAGGCTTAATGACTGTTTTCAGTGCTTTGTTATCCTCTAATGAATGGGGCTGCAGAGAGTTGTTACTGCTATTACACATAAATTGCATAATGAGCAACTGTTCCAGATTATTATAGCTTTCAAAATATGATTTTGTGGACATTTATGAAATATACAATATTTTTACTTAGTGCAACAAAATGAAGGTTTTTGACAACACAATGCAGAGTTTCATTTTCTTAAGCCAGTAAAATCATTCTGAATTGTGATACTGAGGATTTATCTTCTTGTTAAATTTTCAAAACCCAAAGAGTATTGTGTTCTCTAAATATAAATCAAGGTGAATAGTATAAAAGAAATGTCAGTGCCAAGCATCCTGAAACAAAACCAAACCACTAAAACCTACTTGCTTTTCTCTCATCTCAGAGATTACTTGTTTAGCACTGGTCATTGGGATTTACTGGGAAAATGGAAAAAATGTAAAAGCACATCTTTATTTTGTAGCACAACAGAGCTTGAATGATTGGAAAGCCTTTTTTGACACATTATAGAAAAATAAATGTGATTCTTACATTGTGTGGGAAATATATATATATATATATATGCTGTGTTTAACTATGTTTTATTTTGCCAATTTAAACCATCCTATTGTGGTATGTATTTTATATATATGCAAATTCAAGGGCTATGTGCCCTGGAAGAGTACAGAAACACGGTCCAGATGTGCAGGGATGGGATCAGGAAAGCCAAGGCACTGACAGAAGTAAACTTGGCAAGGGATGCAAAGAATAACAAGAAGGGGTTCTACAGGTACATTGGCCACAAAAAAAAAAAAAAAAAAAAAAAAAAAAGACTAAGGTGAGCGTACTGCCTCTGACAAATGAAGAAGGAGAACTGGTAACAACAGACGAGGAGAATTAAGAGGTACTTAACAACTTGCTTTGGTCTTCACTGGTGATCCGGCCAGGCTTCCCACATCTCTTGAGTCTCCAAACCTCAATGGGGGCTGGGGGAGCAGAGTCCCTCCCACTGTAAGTGAAGATCAAGTTCAGGACATCCTGACACAACTACTACAAGTCTATGGGCCCTGATGACATGCATCCCAGAGTCCTGAGGGAATTGGCTGATGTAGTTGCCAAGCCAATCTCCATCATAACCGGAAAATCATAGCAGCCAGTTGAAGTCCCTAGTGACTAGAAAAAGGGAAACATCACTGCCATTTTTAAAAATGGAAGAAAGGAAGATCTGGGGAAATACAGACCAATGAGTGTCTCCTCTGTGCCTGGTATTATCATGATATGGATCCTCTTGGAAGTAATATCAAGGCACTGGCAGGACAAGGAGGTGATTTGAGGCAACCAGCATGGCTTCAGCAAGGGCAAATCGTGCCTGACCAATTTGGTGGTCTTCAGTCAACAAGAAAAGACCATCCAACATCATCTACTTGGACTTCTGTAAGGCCTTTGACACAGTCCCACACAGCATCCTTGTCTCTAAATTGGAAAGATATGGATTTGAAGGGTGGACCATCCAGTGGATAAGGAATTGGCTTGGAATGTCAATCTGTTAGAGCGGGTCCAGAGGAGGGCTACAAAGATGCTCAGAGGGCTGGAGCACCTCTGCTATGAAGAAAAGCTGAGAGAGCTGGAGCTGTTCAGCCTGGAGAAGAGAAGGCTCCAGGGAGACCTCATTTCAACCTTTCAGTAGTTAAAAAGGACTTATAAAAAAGATGGAGAAGAACTCTTTACTCAGATAGATAATGATAGGACAAGGGGGAATGGTTTTAAACTAAAAGAGAGAAGATATAGATTAGACATTAGAAGAAAATTCTTCACTGTAAGGGTGGTGAGGCATTGGCACAGGTTTCCCAGAGAATCTGTGGATGCCCCATCCCTGGAGGTGTTCAAGGCCAGGGTGGATGGGGCCTTGGAGTAATATGATCTTTAAGGTCCCTTCCAACCCGAGCCATTTTATGATTCTATGATTTATTTCTACACATATTTGTACACTTATATCTAAGATAAAAACAATTCTAGACACGCTCTATAAAGAAAGTTCACATATTATGTAAAGTTGAAATTTACTTCTGTCTTGAAGTTGTCCTGGAAAACAACTTTGCCTGAAACACAGATATCTACTCACATATCCCCTGTGGACTCAGCTTTTCATATTTTATTAGATCTGTTGGCAAATTATACATTCTTCTCCAAAGTCCTTCCCCGTTGCCTGTATTTAAACAGAGAAACCTGTAGGGAAAACAGCAGGATCAATTCAGGCCCTTCCCCGCTGGGTAATGTTCACCTTCAAAAAGCTCCCACAGGGAAAACCTTGCCAGGATGCCTCCATTTCCTCCTATGTTTTTTTTGTTTGTTTGTTTGTTTGTTTGGAAAATTAACATTTTGCTGTCAGTGTTTGTTCTGGTTAATAATTCTTGTACTGTAAATATTATATTAGATTTGGTACTTTGAACCCTTCACCTCTTATAGAACTGAGAAAAAGTGAAATGCTGGATTATGGGATTCTTTTTAGGACCCTGGATGGAAATTTTGAGAATCAGATTTTCCAATGATCATAACCTTCAGCTTTGTAATGGGGTCTGTATTCATGGCAGGTGCTAATGGCTTTATGCATTTCCTAAGGAGGTGAGAGCCTGGATAAAAAGGTAATGAGGCAGAACTAGAGTCAGTTCAGCTCTGTTATCCCCATAGCAATCATATTGGTTCCAGGTATGGGATGATAAGGAACAAAGTGGGATTGTCTTGGTCTTTAATTGGCTGGGGAAGCTGGACCACTGGAGGCTGAGTCAAAAATTGTGTATTTCCAGGCAGGGGCACAATAATAAGGGACAGGCTGGAGAGTTGGCAGGTAAGGAAACCCATGAAGTTCAACAAAGGCAAGTGCAGGATCCTTCACCCCAAGGAATAACCCCAAGCACCCACACAGGTCAGGAGGTGACCTGCTGGAAAGCACCTCTGCAGAGAGGGACCTTGGAGGCCTGGTGGCCAGCAGGCTGACCATGAGCCAGCAACGTGCCCTCGTGGCCAAGAAAGCCAACGGTATCCTGGGGTGCATTCGGAAGATTGTTGCCCGTAGGTCAAGGGAGGTGATCCTCCCCCTCTACTGGGCCCTGGTGAAGCCACACCTGGAATATTGTGTCCAGTTCTGGGCTCCCCAGTGCAAGAGGGTCATGGAGCAAGTCCAGAGGACCTAAATGTGACAAGGCAGTTGGAGAAGGAAGGTGTCTCATTTTGGACACCAGTTTTCTGTTTTGTCTTTTGTATATATCGACTTAGTTTCTGGCCTGAGACATTGACTTTTCCTTTAGCTCCCTGTCATTGGCTTTGCAACTAGCCCAGTTTATAAATGAAATGAACAATGTAGCCCAGCATCAGTACTTAGAAAAAGAACTTTGCTCCACCTTGTTCAGACCTCAGTAAATATTTCTTCTTTCCTTGGGACACATCCATCTCTGTGGTTTGCAGATCTACTTAGTTTCAGGCATACTGCATGCTCAGTTTCTTTCTTATATTGGACTCCTGTAAGAAACGAACAGCAAGAAACATGGTTATGTGCTTCATTAATTTCATAGACCTTTTGACCACTCCTTCCCAAGAGGAGTTAGCATAAATTGCAGTTTTATAAAAATATATATCTAAATGCCCTACATGTTCTATTTCCTTTTAAGCAGCATGGCCAGTAGGATCAGACTGTCACTTCTGAATAAGCAAGTACCTCCTTCACAGGCAGCTGGCAAACCTGATTTCTCTTGTTTTCATAAGAAAGGGGTTTAATTTCTTCAGCTGTTTGGATTCTCCTCAACTTTTATCCTCTCCCCCAGCTTCACATCTATATCTATGTGAAAAGCAAAGTAGACTTCAGAGTTTTGACTTGTTAACATTAAAATCTTATTTGCCCATATCCAAATCACTGAATAAGAATCAGGAAATCTTCATGGTGGCATCTGAGGTGGGGAAACAATATAGTACCCATTTTGCAGGCAATGAAACCACAATGCAGATACTGAATTTTGTAGTGCCTTGAGCTTGCCCTGCTGTGGCAAGAGGAAGCAGAATCAAAGGGACATTGAGTATTTAAAGGTTTCAGCCCTGACCTAATTCAGCTGTGCTCCACTGCACTGAGGAATCAGGCCAACCCTGGCCATCCTTGAGTAATTTTATCTTGACTACAACCTTTTATTCTCAGGCATCCCCCTGTTCCTCAGAAGCACCACAACCGATATATCTGTGTGATATACATGCTGTTCTACCCTGTGCACCTCAATTCTGGGTGCAGACTACGCGGGTCAATTTTTCTACAATCATGAGTGTATCTGGCACCTACTTATGGGCAGCTTGTATCTGAAACAGATGTAATCCTGGGTAGCAAAGGTCATGACTTACTTTTCTAGTAATCTGTAGAAAGAAAATTGAATATTTATCTAGGAGAGAGCTATTTCTTCCATAACATGTGTATTAAAATAACAGTTTTCATTTTTTTCTTCTCTAAGAATTCTTGCATAGAATAGGCAGCAATAGCTGGATGATTCTTCCTCTGAATTTTCTTCTATTTGTTACCATTTATTATGTACCTGAAAAGATAATCCTCTGCTTTGGCATGCCATTCTCTTGAACTACCAGCCAAGAAGTCATGTAAGGAAAACACCTGACTATTTCTGAGTCAAGCTTTCATTAAAACAAAACTAAAGTAAACTAGACCAAACCACATAAATAAATATCACCACCTGACTTTGCTTGATTTCAAGTTTTATAGCAACTAAAGTTAAGTTCACGGCAACTGAACCAGCATTTTTCAGCAATCAAAATCACTACAGATTTCAAAACAGATTCCACCCTGACTCTGTTTGGGATCCAGGGACAAATATCTGTTTCCATTATTAATGCTATTTTAATAATTCTTAGCAGTCTTACCCAAGAATGTCAGAATATTCTACAGTTACTCATTATATATAACCTTAATGAAACTTCTTGTGTAAGAGGGAATCTAGGTGAGCACAGCCTGCAAATATCCAACTGTTACTCTCACAAAACAAATAACAGATCACCCATGTATCCTGGCAGTATGCCAGCAGTAATTTGCCAAGAATAATTTGCTATATTAATGCTTTGAGTTAAAACAGTAAGGGAAATCGGTGTTGTGCAATGTATGTTTTCCTGTCTGTGGGAAGCAGAAGTATGTGATGAAAATGCATGCTGCCATTGGAAGATGTAGGACTTTGATTCTGAAATATGTTATAGTTTGATATATCTTTACCCCTATGGAACTTGCTTATAGTTTTCATTTCTGAAATCAGTAATATTTTGTGCATATGAGACTGAGGGAAAAAAGACAGAGTGATTTTTCTCTAGAATCTGACCTAAATGAGATGCAATTTCCTTTCCTGAAGTTCCACTCCGGTTCAAATATAAAACTATAATTTCTTCTAATTGTAAATGTGAGGGTGCTTGTTTTTCACAGTTTTACTAATTCATATGCATGATATTTTTCTTTTTTGTGAACAACATTCAGAATCAAATCTGATAACAGATAACTTTTTTTTCCCATTCTGCTGAAATCTACAAGTTGTGAAGCATTTAAATTCTGCTTACCAAGAGTAAAAAAAAAAAAGTATTCATCTTTAAAATAATGAATGAAAAACTAAATGTGAATAATAATAAAAAAATATTAAAGTTATTTCATTTGGGGGGCTTTTTAAATTCAAATAGTATATTTTATATTATTAAAATGTCCTAAAGCATTTATTCTGAATTTCTTCAATAACACATCTAATTAACATTTATCAATGACAATCCATTTCTTGTGCTAGGGAACTGTCATCTCATTTATATGTTAAAGAATTGTCCACAGAAGATAAAAACTAGGGAATTTAACATGTTGTGCAGTGCAAGAACTAAAAGGTGCCATATTCAATTCTCCAACAGCAGGTTCAAAATAAGCATAAAGTGCAGCACATATTACAATGTGCAATTAATTCCAAAAAGTTATTACAGAGCCCCAAAGTATAAATCAAAAGGGCATGGACGCAAATTTGTGGAAGATAACCACGACTGCTGGAAATAATTGCCTAAATATAACTTCCGAGTCAGAAAGTTCTTAAATTTTGATTGCTAATAGCTGGCAGATTATACTACTGGAAAAACGGGGTTTTTCAAGGACAGTTCATTATTATATGTGTCCATAGATAGCTGCTGAAGGAGCTGTGAGACTCTTCTGGTGGATGAAGACATCTCATGATTAAAATCATCAAAAGAACAGTTCAACAAAAGATAAATTGTTTCTTTCACCGAAAGTAGTAATAGTGCTGCACACATGTTCATTTACATGACATGCACACATGAACTCCTTGACTTCTTTATCCTGACTGAATAAAAGCTAGGGTTAGCATGTAGGGTGAGGTTCTAAATGCTGATGTTAGATCGGTTCTGTTAAGTAGATGGTTCAAAAGGACACATCAATAACCAGGGTTCAATATTCATACAAATGAGCGTGGTTTCTGGAATAAATGGAAAACTAAATAAACACAGAAAACAAAATCAAAATGAATAATAAATAAATACAGAAAAAATAGCAAAATAACCTGCTATTGCGAATTAAAATTGTCCTCAAGTTTTAAGGACTCAGAGCCTCCTTTTCAATACAAAGCCTCATTTTGAGGGCTCAAAGCCTCTTTTAAGGACACACAGCCTCTTTTCAGGGTCCAAATTCTCATTTCAGAATCCAAAATGGCATTTTAGGATGCCAAGCCTTCTTTTTTTTCACAGTAAAACCCACCATTTGGGGGCCCCAAGGTCTTGGTCTACATCTTCCTAATGAGGGGAGCGGAGGGGCAGGCGCTGAGCTCTGCTCTCTGGGGACAGCGACAGGACCCGAGGGAACGGCATGGAGCTGGGACAGGGGAGGGTCAGGCTGGGGGTTAGGGAAAGGTTCTGCACCCAGAGGTGGTCGGGCACTGGACACGCTCCCCAGGGTAGCGATGATAGCACTGAGCCTGCTGGAGTTCAGGAAGTGTTTGCACAGTGCTCTCAGACACATAGTCTGATTTTTGGGTAATCCTATGCGGAGTGATGAGTTGGACTTTATGGTCCTTGTTGGGTCCCTTCCAACTCAGTATTTTCTATGACTCTATGATTATGTGCTTCAGAAGGCATTAGGGGAACCTCAACAATCTGTAAGCCTTCCAGTTAAACTTTCCTTCAACAGACAGATGACATTTTGGCAGGTTTCCCAAAAACAGTTTTTGTTTTACAGTGCTATGTGGGATCAATTTCCATAAAACCAGCAGATTAAAATCCCTTCTCTGCTGTAAAAGCAAAAGATAAATAAATAAAAAAGGCATTAAAAAGTGCTTTTCTCTCCCTTAAAACCTTTGAAAGCTTTGCTAATATTCAAATGAGGAGTTTTTCATGGGCAGGCGACATTTGTTTAAGCTTCTCTCTGATACCACAGCAATCATTTTTTATTTCTACTTCCTGAGCCTTTCCAATAGACCAGGGCAGACAACATCACCCAATAACAGCTGAAATTATTCCGAGCAGCATTTATCTCTTGGCTCTTCGTAATTGCTTTAGTTTATTTATTTATTTGTGTCTTAAATTTAGCATGTAGGAAATAACATGGGAAGACTTCCTGCTGCTTAAAAGCAGCCAACTGGAAATTTCTTGGATCGCATCAATTAATACACATAAACAAGCTCAGATATATGCAAAAGCTTTCTACACCATCCTCTCCCTTATGAGATGTTCTTTTTGTCAGTATATGAATGCCTAAGTGTATGTAAAAAACAGCAGTTTTGACTTAGAGAGGAAGCAGGGATTTGTGATCAACCTGAATGAGTTCCTGATTTTCCTTGAGATTAGTTTTTTGTTCTTCCAAAAGTTACTGAGTTTCCCTGCTCGTCACAGCCTCATTTGTTACTGGGGGATAACCAGTATTCCTGCACCTCTCTTTTGTTATGTATCCTTACAATAAACACCCTATAATTTGTTGTGTTTCTGTAGAACAGCCAACACTCATGTCTATTATTAAAACTGAAAAAAATCGTAGAGCTGCATGAAGTATGGCTGATCTGAACTGACGTGGCCGCATGATACACATCGACATAGGGGAATAAGGTTGGAAAGTTCTGGCAGGATGAGTAACACTGCCCTGTGGCCTTTGTTACTGGGAATTTATGGTTTTAATTTGTGTGTGTGTGTTTATGCTCCCTATCTGGGAAGCTTTTGTTCTTCCAAGGACAGTAGATTTCCTGAGCAGGAGGTATTTGGGATAGCTGGGTGGGGTGCAACATCTCACAGTGGATGGTGATCCCAGCCTGAAAGCTATAGCACAAATTCAGTGACATCACCTCTGTACTGATTAAGAACGGCTAATTTTGTGGATTTTTTATTATTATTATTATTATTTTATTTTGTGCAGTTCATTATTTCAATTCCACCTTTGTCTGCATGCTTTTTAAGAATGATTATAATTGCCTGCATTAGTATTTAGACTCAGCAGCTACAAAGGCGGCCTACATCATTAATGGGGATGTGGACATTGGGTCAGATTAATCCCAAATAAGATCCCTAGATATGAATCAGGATTCGGGTGGGTCCAAGGCTGAGTAGACTCCAATGAAGGTGTTCCAATATTAAGGGGTTCATCCTATAAGATAGGAGATATACAGACATGGTCAGAAGGGAACACTGTAGCCGTGAGTCAGCGTTGAGGTGTAATGACCTCAACAGTAAAACAGCTTAAATTCTATCAGGTTTTTGAGGAAGGTTTTGAATAAGAATGAACTTACATTTCATATGGGTATGGGAGAACATGTCCCAGAAAACAAACTGCTCCCAGCAAAAACAAATGCAGCTTTGGGTCTTTTCATTGTAATGCTAAAGGCTGATGCCCTGGGACAGTGAGAACTGGGACCTGAACTTCCAATTGGTAATAAAAGATTTGGATGAGCTATAAAGGATATTGATAATTAAGATAGATATTGGACAATTCAAACAGGAAGGGTGATGTGGTTAAAGCAAAAGAGCAAGTTGCAAGATGCAATCAAGATGCAAGCTGATGAGAAGTTGGATGAGAATATTATCTGTGTAGATGGAAAGGTTGTTTTGTTGATATGTTAGTCTGGAAAAAGATCTGTAAGACGACAAAGGAAGGACTGAGGGAAAGATAACACCCAAGCAATTGGACTGAATGCCAAGAAAGAAAGCTCCATTCACATCATTTTAGCCAGTATATAATGGACAATGTTCATTTAATGAGGGAAACACGGTGTCTGGACTTACAGTGTCAGCTTGAAATAAATAAACATATAAATACGACATACCACAAATAAATAACTGCATTAGGAAGGAAGAGATTATTCTGTAACACTACTACTCTGATTGTTTTTCTTCTTCTCATTTTTTCTTCTTCTAGTTTTGCTCGTCCAGGGAAAGGATCATGGCTTGGTAAAGGCAACCTGGATACAGGACCAGACCAGTCCAGTATGTCATTAGAAAATCTAGTGTTTGGAGCTGGCTACTGCAAACCCGCTTCGTCAGAGGTAAGGAGGGTGGGACCATAATACACCTCACTTCCATTTGGTCACACTATGGTATCTTGGAAGAATGTGCACTGGTTTATGTCTCTACTACAGAAAGTTTCTTTGAAGAAGAACCTTCAAACATTTCTTCTGTATGAACTACCTGGCACTTGGATACACAATTTGTGAGTGTTCAGAGCCCACCTATTCCAACCATCTCAGAAAAATTCAGGATGTATGGACATTCCCCTGATTACCAATGGACTTCTAAGGTTGAATTCACTTGACCAGATGTCTGCTTTAGGGTGAAATTAATTACTCTGTAAAAGATCCTTGATTTCAGGTCTTGTGTTTACCAGGCAGAGGAGCTGAGTCATTACTAAGGATGCTGTTATTAGTAGCAGGTCAAAGGTGGCATCAGGAAGGAAACCTGGAAGGGCTTGTCTATGAAATATCGAGGAATGAGTACTGTGTGTGTTGCTGAAGGGATGTTATGTACATTGCCTTACTCAAGGCAGATCCCTTAGTTAGTGTTTGCCTTTGATCTTACTACTTACTGCAGGGGATGAGCAGCGCTTGTGCAATTTTTAGTACAAAGTTGCTTGTTTGGAAAATAATGAATGATTGGATTTTGATTGGAGGAAAGTGCTAGCTTTGGAGTGTTTATATTGTTATTTATTTATTTTGGTCAGAAATATTTCCTCAGATCTAGAAATCTCAGATCTAGAAATTCAACCTAGAACACTGGAATCATCACATTGTTGGGAAACCCTGATTCAAAGATTCTGATTAACATGCTGCCCTCAGCTTCCCTCAAAGTTTCCTGTCAGAGCTGTTCTCTTCTACATAAATATTAAAAACGTTCTAGCCTAAGGCAGTTGGTGCAGAACTGTCAGGGAATTAACCCAGACTGAGAGAATGTTTGGCCTGAGGCTGCTGTCTGAGCTGTTGGGTCACTGTGTGCTGTTGGCAAACAAATTGACCTCAACCTCTGTCTCTCGTAAACGTTCTTGTCATTTGGCTTTAAATAACTGATTCAAGTGTTTATCTTGGAGACTAATTTCTGTATGTCTCAGTCCAACATACAAGAGAGAGACTTCTTTGGAGAATGGTTCCTACTTTTCATCATCCTCTGGTCAAATCTGTTTCTTAAGAAGATAAATGGAAAAACTAATGCCCCACTCCCATTTTTTATTCCAGTCTCCATGGAAAAATCCTAGTCTATTGCAGATTAGGAAACTTCATTTCCTTCCCAAATATTTTCCTTGACTGCAAACCCTATTTTCTGTCCATCTCCATTGACTAATCTTCTTTGACTAGAGGCCTTTATTTATTTATTTTTAAATGGCAGCACAATTATTATCCTAGCAGGTGACCTATTAAATGGTAAAGTGAAAGTACTGTATCATGAACCAGCTTTAGCACTCTGCTTCACTGCAGGTCATCTGAATGTCACACTGAACAATCAGAAACATAATGTTGCACACTCCACCTCCGCATGGTCAGATGTGTGTTTACTTAGCCTGAGAAACATATATATATGGAGAGGGAGACATCTGTTCTTGATCTGAGCATTTTAATGTAATAGACCGTGATGGCCTTTTTGCACATGTTGTATTTGATGTATCATAATGAATGAAGACTACTTCTCTTCGTTCATGTGAAAAATACAAATTAGGATCTAGGAAAGGAACTACTGTGGAGGTAAGCCTAACACCACCTGAGGGCCATTTGTCTAACCGCTGTTTTATGTTGAAGTTTATGTTAACCATAACTAATTAGAGGAAGAGGAGTATTTTTGTTTCTTGTTGCGTTGCAACACTTTATACTGGGTCCAGTTTAATTCTCTTAACAAGTGCATAGGTATCTTTCCAGGTTGTTTGAATGTGTTTGTTAAAGACAATTTTAACTGGACTATAGACTTGTCCAGCTTTCAGGAGTTATGCAATCACCTTCAGTGGGGATTATAATAGATACCACCTTTTTCATTATACAAAACCCCCAGACCTCTCTACTCCTCTTTGTATATTTTTGGTCCTTGTCTATTGCATGTCCAAGTCAGTAATTGTTAGATACCTTAACTCAAGTTATACCACTACACATTTTCTTTGTAAGCAACTTTAGTTTGATGTAACCAGTTCAAGTCTGGTCTAGAACCATCAATATATCTCGTCTTCTAAGGCTTCACTGGGCAGCAGGGCATGGAAAAAATGAATGTTAATACATTTCATATAATTCTGTAGTCATATGACTATGTAGTCATATATATGTCATATATATATAAACTGCTGTAAAGCAGTTTATTTTGGTCTCTCCTGTTTTGTTGGTGGTGGTGTTTTTTTTTTTTGTTTTTTTTTGTTTTTTTTTTTGGTTTGTGCTTTGTATTTCATCTCTGCAAAGCTTCTGTTGGTTACATACACTTCTTAAGATGCACCTCCTGGCTAACAGTCTTCTATGTGATGCCTGGTTCAGTTTCCTGAAACACTGGGAACAATAGTAACATTCCATTGTTTTAGGTTTACATACTGTGAGTAAACTGAAGAGAGTTTTTTTTTTGGTTGCCCCCCGCCCCCCCCCCTTCAGTTGCATCCTGATTATCATTCCAGAATGCTTCCATTTGAGTGGAAGCTTGTAATGCATAGGAACTCTAAATCATTCCTGTTGCACCCTCTTCCCAAGGAGCTCCATATTTAAAAACCCCAGCAAGTGGGTGTTTCTGTAGCTCTGGAGCACTCACTAACTCAGCAATTTATCCAATTTCATAGGTTCCATAAACTCTCCAATATCATGAAGCAGACTTGCTCACAAAAGTAAGCTTTCTCTTTATTAGTGTTACCATACTCAGCAGATGACTAGAGGTATGGTTCAGACAGGATATGAACATTTAGCTTCAATAGAGTAGCAGCTAGATTTACATTAGTGTCAAGCCCCCAGAAAAAAATAGAATCGTGCTAAAACCTCATGTTAATACTAAGTCATATCTTCCACATATCTCTTGAGTATGAAGTAGAGGACTCTTACCTTGACATATCATCTCTAGGTCATACAACCTGTTTTAACTCTTTGTTCCTCATAAAAAGTGTGCATCTATTAGAGAGCTAATTTTCTTCATAGGTCCATAGACTGACTGTACAAGTTCTCAGCTAGTTTATGTACTCAATTTGTTTTTTCTTTATTGAAAGTGCAAGTTACTGCCTTCATTTCTAAATAAACTTCATATCAATCATCAGCTCCTCTTGCCACTTGCTGTGTTAATCTTCTGCATTCAGGCTGCTGAGGTGCCACTGCTTTGTGATAGATCGTGAAGGCTTCTCATTCTGCACTTCCAGCTTCTCAGGGAAGAGATTAATTAAATGCGAGCAGCTCTGGTCTGTATGTGTGCAGTTTCCCTAGCTCCCCACAACTGACTTTTGGCAGAACACAGGATGAAGTGTCTTTGTTTTTCCTCTCTGCTATGCTTTTCCGTTCAAGCAAAGTTAAAACATCAAAGATATTTCTTATTGATTAGTGCCTTTTGTTATTAGCTAAATATGAAGGAAGATGCTTTTCTGGTCAAGAAACCAATAGAGAGTAATCTGCAGAATGAGAAAATGTGCTAGCAGTTTTTCAATCTCTCTTCAGCTTCTAACCTACACTCATAAGATATATATGAATGTTTAACAATGATATATATATATATAAATGATTAACATAGATATTAAAAGATATATATCAATGATTAACAATGTTCAAAATGCGATCTTATCTATTGGAGGCTTGGGAGATCTAGTGGCATGGAATAGACTCACGAGCTGTAGGTGACTGGTTTCTCTCAGGGGCACCTTAGTTTCCGGGGGGACTGATCTATTTTTCTTCCTATGTGGAGGCTCAAGGAGTTGTTTTGGATGTTACGCGTTCTGTTTCAGAACATCACACAGACTCATGCTTTCATGTGATGTCAGCAGCCATATGAACTGGACACTGAAAGATATCAGATCAATATTTCTCAGCTCAGATCAAAATTTCTGCCTTAATTTCTAATTTTAAGTTTAAACTTTTGGTCTCAGGCTTCTGTTCTTTGGAGTGGGCTAGACATGAAAAGCATCTCTCATGCCTTTGTGTGCATTTGTAATGTGTAGTTTTAAAGGAACGGGAGTCTTTCAGTGTCTTGCTTATGCAAATGGTGACTAGTTGTGATTGGAACGCCAGCAGATGTCCACCACATAATTGTTCTGAAATAGTTCTTAATTGTTCTGAAATAGCAAGAGAGTTGATATACTGTTCCTTATAAGGTATAATGACAAGTATCTTTAATCAGTGTGCTGAGGGCACCATTTGTGATAATTACTGATGAAGTCTTTAATCTTTAGTTGCCTGAAGATAAATGGCTGATCTTTAGAAAGAACTGTAAATGATTTCCTAGCTCTAGCAGAAAACACGCTAACTAATAATGTGACACTAACTGGTTTCTTTAATCACTGGCATGTTTCTTTTCTGTGGCTCTTAGTGTCTGACCTGGTATGTGCAGACTACAACAAAGCAATGATCTGCATTATGGTAGAGCTAAAAACTGGGATTAAATTGGAAATAGGCATAAAATGTGATGTTGAACAAATTTAGCAGTTTTTTCACCTTGGCTTTCACTGACATGAAATCATCCAAAGATTCCTGTGAGACTCCTGTGGCGATGGAGTTTTCTTCTGGAGAAAATCCTTTCTAAAAATTGATGGAATTCACAGTGGAAGTTCAATTTTTCATGCCCGTTTTTTGCTGTTCTTCTATGACATGTATGTATTGGACAGAATTAAACGGCTGCATCCTATTTACAAATTTACCTGTTTCTCTGCATATTGCTGTGAAAGAGTCGATCACACCTAGACTTGTGCAACTGAAATAAAGTCTTATGTGGCTAATTTAGAGTAGCTGTAAGTAAAGTGATAAAAGGCATACTCAGTATGGACAATTTATTTTTCTTTCATAGCTACCATTAAAGTTATATACTGAAGAATTTATTAGGCTTATTATTTATTATCAACTATAATGTCTTACTTTGGGGCTGAAATCCACTGAAGTGGCTTGTACTGTCATTCATTTGACCAACATCCTTCCAATTAAAACATTCTCTTTCTACAGATTTTAGCACTGATTTTTCAAGTTAGTTTATAGGAGGGGAATTAAGACAGATTTTTCTTTCTTTCTGCCCTGAAACAGTGCAGAAGCAGCAGGAAGAGCCTTTCTACTCTTCAGTTTGGGAAGTGGACTTGGCTGCTCCCTTCCTTTGGTAGTGTGATGTATAATTCAGTTTTCCCTTCTTCTCAGTATTTTTTCCCAGTGGTAATTTGTTGAAAAATTATCTTCATATGCCCTAAAGAACACTACAATAATTCCCACTGACTGATGGTGAGAGAGTTCTTGAAAGGAGACCTAATCAAGTCTCCTAGCTTCTGAGCTGACGGCCTTTCCAACAGAAGCACAAATGCCAACAACAGCACAGTCGGATCCATCATCTGGAAACTAACTCTTTGCTATTGGCAAGTGTCCCAGACAGCAGCTCAGGGACTGGGGAATAAGAAAAGAGATTCCCTCTTTTTCCAACCACTTTGTCATGTTTTGTGGAAACAAATCCTCAAGTGACAGCAAAAGCTTGTACCTCTGTTCAAAGCCACCGAGCCAGTTGTAATGACCCAAGAAACACAGCTAATATGAATTATAAGTTCTGGTTTTGTGCTTGAGAGGAAGACTTAGAAGTTCAGTCCCTTTGGCATCAGCCTGTGTACGAGCAACTGTCTCTGCTCAGATGGTCTTACAAGTTCTCTGAGGATCTGACAAGCTTCAACAGTGTGACAAACAAAACAGTGGGCTGACTGAACACAGATGTGTCAGTGTATGATTCTCAAAAGCCTTTCAAATGAATACCAATTGTCAAAGCTTTAGCCAATATAGACAAAACATTTTTGGAGCTTCGTGGATAAGATAAGAAAAAAAATAATGTAGAAGTCCCTTAATACAAGAACAAAACCCCCTGAAATTGTCTGGACTTAAACGTAAGTTTAGAGTCTGTACTGAAGTGTTTTGATGGCTGGCAAAAAAAAATAAACAATTGTTGTGTAGAATTGGGTAATTCTTGAAGGAAGGAAGGGCAAAAAGTTAGAGTAAAACCCTGAAATCAGAACTACTGTATTTGCAATCTATCACATTTAGCTTAGTGTTCAGTTTAATTTGTTTTTCTAAATCTAATAAGTCTTGAGCATAGGAGTGTTTGCCTGCACAGAAGTTTAATAGCCTATCTGAATCAAGCTGGCTTTAGAGAGAGCCTTTATCACTTTTTTACACAAAATGATCAGATGGCAATAACTAAGAGAGTTGAATTCAGCTATTAGGTACTTGGGAAAATGTGACTTGGGCTTTTATGTTCTTCCTACTTAATGTTCCCAATAACTCTAAAGAAATTCTTCAGCCAGTAAATCTGTTACCTTAGTAATAATCATCACTTTTACTGCAATATTTGCATTCCAAGTGTATGCTTTTGACCATAATGACACCTCGGTTTGCTAGGCTCAAGACTGCTTATATATTTTGTAAATGTTAATTCCTTAATTTGGAAGGAGGGTTTGTGAGAGGGAGCAGAACCAGCATCAAAGATTACTTAACTTCCAGTAGTGGGCCTACAACAAAAAGATTTTCCACTTCTGATTAAGAATTGGCCTGAAATGAGCTGAAAATAAAGGTTCTTTTGTCACAATGGACTCTGTAGAGCTGGGAAACCTGGGTGAGCTGGGCTGGGATAGGTAGAACACAGACAATGGGAAAATGATGGTTGTAGAAGTACTGGGGACTGTAAGAAGACTGTAGAAGACTTTAAAAACAAACAAAAAAAGCTAAACCAAAACCAAACAAATCCATATCTCCGAGTCTTTACATAGATGAGAAATGTTTGTGAGTATTAAAGCAGTGAGTCATATGGATATCTGAGAATCTATGTCTAGACATTTATATAGGGTAAGCTAGACGCATTCAGTCTGCCTGTAAACTTACACTGCTTCCATCACTGGCATAAACCTGGAGAAATCAATCTTCCAGACAGTCTTATTTTACAATAGCATTTGCCTCTGCTGATCCCAGCAGCACAGCATGATATTTGAATGGGGCTGGGTGCATTGATGGTGTCTGTTCACTGAGGCACTACCATCTCCAGGTAGCTGTGTGTGTCATGGAGCGTTAAAGAGCTGAGATATCTTTCACTCTGCAGCCCCTGACTTCCAGTAGGACCGGGAGGGTGGAGTCAGATGATCTTTAAGATCCCTTCCAACCCAAACCATTCTATGATTCTATGATTCAACATGAAAGAAAAGTCAGTAAGGTGAGCAGAGGCATTATATATCTGTTTACTGATGAACCCCCCCCCACCCGCCCCCAAAGAAAATGATTATCATCTCACAGGTTTTTTGTTAGTTCTTGGAGCAATCTCTGACTCCTGTTGGAACCATCTCTACCTGTCATTGGAGGAAAGCATTGATTGAAGCAAGGGTAAAGGCCTCATAAACAGGACAGGGGGGTTCCTCCAAAGCAGTGTTGAGTCTTGTTCCTGGAGCTGGTAAAGCAATGTTTCTGCTCTACACATTATGCTTTCTTGTAATCAAATACAGGTTGAGTCTCCAGAGCTACCAGTCGACCTCCCCTTTCTCATCTACTAAACTGACTAGAAATATTTTATTTAAAACAATAAAATGATGGCCTGGAGAATAAACGGTAAACTACTCATGCCTCATGAAATTTGATTGTCTTTAAGTTTAAATGACTTGAGGTCTGGAATATATACTATGCATAATACAGGAGGTATCTACTCAGCCAGGAAAATGAACCTGTGAAAATATAATACTTATGCAAATTTATACAGCTCCAGCTATTCAAAAGTTCCCTGTTTTGTTGCAGTAAATTACAGCAAATTAATATAATTGCCTTAAAGTAACATACCCAGGAAAGTCTCTGATTAGTCATTACTTCTGTTTCAGTGTTAAAATAGAAATTGTGGATTTCTGAAGTGATAAAAAGGCCTGTATATTGTTTTATAATTGGCTTTGCAATTTGAGGTATGTTTGCATGCATGTCAAAGAGGTATAAATGATTCATTGCCTGAGTATGTCATAAGTGAAGACTTCAGAAATGCAGCATAATGACAGCATTAGGCATTGAGTTGTTTTTTTGGCAGCAAAAGGCATAGAAACCACATCCCCCCTATGTCAAAGAAAACAGAGACCAGCCATATAGCACGTAGGCTCGAGAAGAACAGTTCTTATACAGACTAATCATTTGCAAGAAGGAAGGGGTCTGTAGCCTGGGCTGTAAATACTTCTTTTGGGGTGTAGTTGGCTGAAATAAAGTAATACTCCAGAAAGAACAGGTTTTGAAACATTGCTATGAGAAAAATCCAATGTATCTCATTTGGTCACTTTGAAAACTTGAATTACGTGAGTGATGGAACTCTTGGAGCTACAGAATTATCTTCAGCAAAACAGCTGGGAAAGGAGTAGAAATTGATTTACAGCAAACCTTGGAGTAGGATCTTGCAAAAGATCTTATATTCATTGTTTTTCACAATACAAAAAACAGACAAAATTCCATGAAGTTGAAAAGTAGCATATTTAGAACTAGTAACAGGATTTTTACCTCCAGTTTTATAGACCCTAGGATAGCCAGTATAACACATAGCTGGAAGGTGCTTGTGTGAGCTTAGGAGGGTTTGCTGCGATTGTGAAAAATGACTGCAAGTTCTTCAAAAACCATGGGCACTGCGAGGAGTGCTGCATCAACCAATATTTGGACATTTGGGGATTTTGCTTAGAGGCATGCAATTTCCGAAATTGTCAGAGCTTAAATTTGGGTTTTCTTTTGGTTACATCTGTCTCTCCTGTGAGTGTTTGGCAGTTAACTACAGTTGGTTCTAAAACACAAGACGTGTTGGGCTTCAGTTCTGATCCAGTTTGACAGAGCAAATACAGAACAGCCTATTTTGCCCACACTTGTGAGGGAAAATGAGAAGTTGACTGTGAACCAAGTAGAAAGATGGGAATACTCAAGAACATTTGCAAATAATAATAATAAAAAATAATAATGCTATCAATAGAGACTTGATTGCTTCCCACCTGCTCATGACTCATAGGAACCTACTTGGTAATGGTGTGACTCTGTAACAGACTGGAAGAAAAAATAAAAAAAAAAATTGCCTTAGTAACAAAATGTTAAGACTGCTATGTTAGACTGCTAAAAAAAAATAAAAAAAATAAAAGAGGAACCCATAAAGGTTGAAGTAATTTGTCACTGCCAAATGGCAAGTAGATATTTCCTCTTTAGCCATTGTTTGACAGTGTTTCTAATGTTAAAAGCTGCCAAGTTTAAGAAGAGATCTGTAGTGTTGTGATTGTTCTCATTTGCATCTGTATTTGTGAAGAAGCTAATTAGCCTGCATGCAGCAATAGCCCTGATTATGGAGATTTCCACACTGAACTCTGGGCAAGGCTCTCAAGTAATAGCTTTGGGTAGGCATGATTGGCTCTATCTCCCTTTTCTCCTTTAAGACTCTGTGTAATTAAATACTAAAATGACCTACTGAGAAGCTATTTTCAAATATCCATTATAAAGTCATTTCAGAGGCCAAGCAAGTGGAATTAGGAGGAGAGGATCCAATGTGATCTCCAACCATAGAAGTGGTCTGAAAAGCACATGGTACAATTCATAAGTCCTGTTCATAGGCAGGAATGACAACGTATCACAGATCCCAAGAGGATCATAATTAATAATCATTAATAGTGGTCCTCAGCTTTTGCTTCTGGCAGCATTGAATCGGTAAAGGTCTTTTCTGCAAAATGTTGAACTGCAATGAAGAAATTCATCATCTCATATAAGCAGGAACAGCTTTTTGATAATCTTTTTGGTATCCTTTCTGAACTTTTGTCCTACCTGGTTTTATTTTACACAAATTTCAAACACAGTCATCTCAGAGGTAACTGAAAGACAAAGGCTATTTCTTCTCTTAAAGGCTGCACTAACACTAAAAATCCATCCTTTATCTTATGGCAAGATAGTGCTCTATCACTGGAAGTAATTAACTTTTCCTCCATATATGAACATACTTGTAGCTGAGCAAAGTTTTACTTTAAGGGAGTAGCAGGGTTCTAAGTGTCTGTCCTATTTAGGTTTAAAATGCCAGCCTTGTGTGCTGCTGTCTCAAGGTCTTAATGCAACTCTAGCACAGTTTCTTGGGAAATTTCACAAGGCCCAAGCTAAGTTTTCATTGTTATGCTCTGCTGAATAAACAAAATCAAATCAGTTGCTAGAGGTGGCCTTCTCTAATGGAACCACTAAGTTGATTTTATACCTCCTCTTTGATTTTATAGCCTCCTCTTCTCCAGACTAAACAAGCCAGTTCCCTCAGCTGCTCCTCATAGGACTTGTGCCCCCGCTCCATGTGGGGTCCCTCCCACGGGATGCCGTCCTTCCCCAGCTGAGCCTGCGGGGGCTGCCCACAAGCAGCAGCTCTTCAGGAACTGCTCCCACACAGCTCCATCCCACAGGGTCCATCCCCCAGGAGCAAACTGCTCCAGCACGGGTCCCCCACGGGCGGCAGCTCCCCCCAGACCCCTGCTCCTGCGTGGGCTCCTCTCCATGGGCTGCAGCTCCAGCCCGGGGCCTGCTCCTGCGGGGGCTCTCCATGGGCCGCAGCCTCCTCCAGGCCACATCCACCTGCTCCACCGGGGGCTCCTCCACGGGCTGCAGCATGGAGATCTGCTCCGTGTGGGACCCATGGGCTGCAGGGGGACTACCATTAAACCATGTCCCAAAACACCACATCTACACATCCACACAGATGATAGGATCACTGAGTTCAGTCTACTGCCTTTGTGGGAAACAGTGAAACAGGCATTTATTACAGTAGGTTGGAAAATATTTCCCATAGGAACACCCTTTCTGCATCCTATTCTTTATTGATTCCCATATTAAACATCATTATGCCATGCTGTTTTATGTTAACTGATTTAGCACATGGTTCTTTATGTAGCTTCACAACACAAAGAAGTTTAAAGTATGTTTTAATTCATATCTGTAGTTTGTTAAGAGGGTATACAATGTCTGTTGTGGTGCTTAACTGATAGATCTTAACTTGTTAAACCAGAATAATCCGATAACTCACAGTCATTCTTAAAACTGCCTTAGGAAAAATAAAAATAATAATAATAAAAATATTCCATTTCACTATGAACAAGGAAATTCTTTCTGAGTTGACCTAACATGTTCCTTTTTCCCAGTTCTGGCATCGAACTGTAAAATCAATTATTCCCATAGCTCTAGTCACATGTGAACAGAGATTCAGGCCTGAAGTCACTCTTTATCTGGCAGTGACTGGCAGTATTTAATACAGCCTGACATTTTTAGATAGGAAGTTGTGGTCCCCATTATTGCTTTTATTCAATAAAGAGCATTTCAATGACCATTTGCTCTGGCTCTGTGCATCAGAAAGCAACACTGAGCCAAGTTCTTTGGTGCATGCAGTATGATACAAGTTCTGTATGTTTAATAGCATATTGTACCAAACACTATAAGAGAAATGTCATGTGCAAGAGAACTGTTTTTCAGTAATATGTTTGTCAGCTCCCAGCTGGTCTAAATGCCAGTACAAAGGAGACTCAAGTATATTTGCTACTTTGGCCTTGGACACTTATGGGGAATGATCATCTAGGTGTAGACAGAAGGGCAGGAAGTCTGTCCAATTCCACCTTTGTCATTCTCAGTCATGCACATCAGGGCTACTACAACCCTATGCTCATTCAAAACCTCTTACCCCTGAGAAAGCTAACACCAAGCTAAAGCAGAATGATGCCAGCTCACATCCTTTAAAAGTTGCTCAACAGATGTTTTCCTCATGGCAGTCTTCTTCTGTAAAAGAAAACACAGAAACTTCTCTCTTACCGTTAGATAATTCCCTTCCCTTCCCTTCCCTTCCCTCCCCTTCCCTTCCCTTTCCTTCCATTAGTAACCTGCAGTATGTTGTTGACTCAACGTGATGATAACACCACCATTATGGAATGCACAATTTTACAATGTCATTGAAACAGCCTGACAGCAGTGGATATGGAAGAGCTGTATGGTAGAGAGGAAGGTATAAAACCCCAGAGGTATGAGTGCCAATTCCACAATTAATGTTTTACTTTTATTCTTCTGTAGGTGTAGGATCTGTCGATATTTTTCAGTGTACAGTTCATATAGCTGCTGAGATCACATTAAAGCATGAGTCTGTGTGATGTTCTGAAACAGAACACGTAACATCCAAAACAACTCCTTGAGCCCCCACATGGGAAGAAAAATAGATCAGCCCCCCCGAGAACTGAGGTGCCCCTGAGAGAAATCAGTCACCCACAGCTCGTGAGTCTATTCCATGCCACTAGATCTCCCAAGCCTCCAATAGATCTGACTGTATTTTGAACATCGTTGACCCACTCTCATATATATATGTCTTAAGAGTGTAGTTTAGAAACTGAAGAAAGCTTGAGAAAGTGCTAACACATTTCTTATTCAGCAGATTATTCTCTACTTGTTTATAATGCATTGTACGATGAACATTTACAGTAGGGGGGGTAAAAGTACTTCTTTCCCTCCATGTGTTATGAAGGGAAACTGGGGTGATTTTCTGAGCTGGAGATGCTTTCAGTCCACATCTAAAATTGAGATATTAATCTCATCATTCTTACGTCAGCAAACTGGGAGATGTGTTAGAGCTTTGATAATTGGCACCTAGGTAACTAATTTTAATCTTTTCAAAACAAAAGCACTCCAATACTATAAAATATTAGGGTACACTTATTCATTTCATATCAAGCAGTACGTGGTAGTGGTGCAAAGGGCAAAATTCCTTCACCAGACGCTGCATGAGTATATAGCATAAGACCATCTCCACTGTAGCCAGAGCAGCAGCTGGACGTGTCCTTCCCTCCTGCTATGTGTAAAAGTTGTGTCAAAACATTTCTGATACTTTCTGTTGTCCTTAATGTGATTTCTAATGGTACAATTTCATTATGCCATTGAATGGTCTCTCTTCTATGCGTGAGTGTGTACATAACGTGTAGGAGAGACAAAAAATATGCTAACAAGTTTCCTTTTAAAACCTTACTGATTTTGTTTGCTGCCTGCAGTGATGTGTTAAAACAAGGCAGTTATTCAGCTCAGGGGTCCTTGTTTGATCACAGCAACAGGAGTAGATTTGCTGTCCTTATCTGTTGGTAAACAGCATGGACTCTATTTAATCAGAAGGGACAAGGTACTAAGGTCCTTTTTGATGCCTGCACTGTGTTATTTTGCTTAGGAGGTCTGCATTCACACCATATATATGTGTGTGTTTGTGAATATTTATAAATATTAAATTTGGAATTACATATAGAAGTCAGCTTTATATATATATATACACACACATCTATATCACTGTCTATCTAAACTCTCTCTCTCTTTCTCTTGGCTTAAGCGTTTATGTTCACATTGTTTGAAAAATCAACCACAGCTTTTTCTCATAAAATAATTATTCAGTACTTCTGTACCATCCCTTAGCCAAAGAATACTTCAGAAAGCTTTGTGAGTGTTCCCTAAACCAGACTCGTAATACCTACAAGATGAAGATATGGATTAATATGTGTCATTTTCATACATATGTCTAATGGAGGGAAAGGAAGGCATATGACTTTTCTTGTGCCAGATGATTCAGTGCTCTTCTTGGAAGAAGTATGCCTCTTGTCAGACACCTGCTCTAGCTTTCATAAGATGTCTTCTCCAGTGCTTAATTTACTGCTAGAAAATTATTTTATGGCTTCCATTTTATCCAAAGTGATGTATAAACTTAGAGTTCAGGTGGAGGAAACATTTTTTTTTTTTTTTCCTTATTCATCATCGGCATAATTTTTAAAGACTTCTTTGTATGTCTTTACATGAAAAGCCATTGTAACACTGCTGAAGATATGTTAGGATGTAACTCGACTTAGGCAGTCTGCTTAGGTTTAGTTTCAAGGTGATACAAGAAATAGATTTGAGACAAGCTGAGGAGACTTCAGAATTTGGTTTCATTTCTCTTGAAATAATATTCAAAAATTATAAAATGTCCTGTAAAAGAAAAATCTAAAAAAAAAAAAACACAAGGAAGAGACCTTTGCATAGAACAATTTTCGTATTGCTTTGCACCTTTAAACTGTACGATATCCTACAATTTTAATATGATTTTGACAAAAATAAAAAGGAAAGCATAAAAAGTAGCCAGAGGCTTTATTTGTAATGAAAAAATCAAAATGTTTTGCTTTTAGAGTGTCAAAATTAGGCATTTGGAACTTTGTCAGGGTTTTACCTTTTTATTTTATTTTTTTCCTAGAAAAAACTTTATTGGAAATCAATGTGATCTTTGTTGCATTTTTCTTTTGCTAGAAGGATATTTTTTAGGTGGAAATTTTCCTATCAAACACATTCTTGGACACTTCAACTTTCTCAGCCATTTATTTTCTCAGCCATTCTTAACTGAGAAACTACAGCTTGTGTTTTTTCAGTGTCTTGTAATATTGAAACCTTGAGATGCAACTGTTAGAGCTGACCAGGATAATTCTCTTGTACCTGTTCAGATGATGGCTCTTTTTCAAGCCTGATGATTCCTATTTTTCAAGGGTCTCAAGTTAAATACTTCACACTAGCTTTTGTACAAAGTGTAAATTATCATTAAGCCTGACTCCAATCTTAAATAATTTTTCTACTCTACTGTCACCCCAGTGGTTTTGGAAAGTAACCCTAACTTTTAGGAGTTAATATAATTGTCATATTATACCTTATATTATGAAATACCAACCAACATTTTCTTTCATAACAGATTTCTCCCCCAGATAGAATCAAGTTTTGTGTATCGTGCTCTTTATTTATAGCCTAAAGTCTTTCTGTTAGACCCGTATTTTAAATCCCTTTTCCACTCTTGCTGCCCATTTTCACTATGCTTTAGGCACTTAACATATTGGAAATGTCTTCCTATCTCTCAAAGAAGGCTAAATTCAGCCACCACGTAGAAAAATTTCTGGAAGCACTGTCATACTGACATACACAGACAGCCTGATTGAATATGCTGTGTTTGCTGAGGAAAACAGGCAAAGAAAAAACATTATCTCACTAGAGCATCCGCAAGCTGGTCACTATAGACGTTCATGCCTTTGACCTATGAAATGCTCTTGAATTTGCCAATATTTTCTTCACTCTCTGGCACAGGAATCTACGAAATGTTTATTGATGAGTGAATGAATGAGGAAGACATTTCTTTTTGTTGTTGCTGTTGTTTTCCATAGCTGAATGGAAGTGTAAATATACATGTATGCATAAATTTGTATATATGTATAGTTTTTTATGTGTGTATATATATTTTTTTTCCATGAAACATTTTCATTAAAACTGCTTCATTTTAATTGATTGAGGTTCTTTTTTTCCCTTTTGAATTTAATTCCTGCCATAAGAACCTCTTTGAGGCTCAGGAGAAGGCCTTCCCCTGTATCTTTGGTCTTTTCTTGGAGTTCAGTTTAGCATATTTACACAATACTCAAGACAAAAGTAATTTTGACAAGCAACCAGTTTTGTTAAACGGGATAAGAACTTGCCCTCCTCCCACCACTGGTTCATTGATGAGGCACTCTGCTGAAGCTGTGGGAATTTTACATTTTTCATTCCCAACACTGATTTAATTAACAGGGATATCACTTCTCCCTCAGCATGCATAGCCATGTGTGTCAGTTCAAGTGAAAATGAAGTTCTTTCTCAGTGAGTGTAATATTGGTTTCCCAGAAAGAAATAAAAAAAGAAGAATATTGAAGGAGGGGGAGAAAGGAAGGTCAGCAGAAATGAAAAACTAAAATAATTTTAGTCATTTGGTAAATCTGTGTTTCCTTACTGTCTTTTTGGAGGAGTAGTCGATATAGCAGACTTTTTTTTTTTTTTTTTTTTTTTCAGAAGTAATGTTTTTTACTTATTATTATTTCATATGTTTTTGGAATTTACAATTATGCTTCTGAAAGCATTTCTAAGCTTTTTTTTTTTTTTCTTTTTTTTTTCTTTTTTTTTTACAATTGCTGGCAAGAGGTATGAATTTAAGTGATAAGTGTGATAGAAGGATGAAGATCAAGTTTCAAGTTCACCCTATAATGTAGTATGGGGTAGTATGGTGTGACTGTGACTGCATGGATGCCCGAAACACTTAGGCTTTAATACACTGGAGGTCCAAGAACTCCTCATCTTATTATCTGCATGAATGAGACAACGATCAGTGTGAGAGAAAGCAGCGCCACTTTGAAGCAGCATTTGACTTGGTGGTGGAGGAGCAATGTAGGTGGCAATTTCAGGCAGTACTTTGTATATATACTTTGTATATGCTTTAAGACACAATAAAGATGGGTCATGCACATGCTGGAGTGGTCACACAGGATCATGGCCCAATGAGATACAGGAATTCGACAGAACAGTCTGGGGAGTCTCATCTGATCCAGCTGAGGATCACCGTAAGGAATCTTGCAATGGAGACTCCTGTCACCATTTAGATGGCAACCAATTTCTCTGTTCAGGAGATTGGATTCCCACAGAAGTGTTAGCTGATGCAAAGTGCCTCATAAATTAGGCTTTTGTTTTTTAACAAACACTTTGGACATATAAATGTTTGTGAAACAATTGACAGCAATAATATAACTGACACGTTGTGTAATATAACTCCTAGTTCCCTTCCTGTTGCTTAACTTTATGATTTTTTAAATTGTTTAATTTTTGTTTTGTTTTAATTATACAGTATGAATATCTCTCTTTGTCTTGTATTTCCTTGAACACGAAAGTGTGCTTCTGTCCATATATTTCAGCCATATCCCTAATGACCAGAAATCACCTTTTATTCCCTTCTTTTTTACAAACATAATAATGAGGTGTAAACATAATGTATGATCTCAAGCCATTGCCTATCATTTTTGTTCAAACCATGCGCTGACAGGAGATGTCCTATCTTAAAAAACAGTCTCCAGAGTAGAAATGCAAAATCTCTTTTCTCAGTAGTTTTGAAGCTAGACCAAAAATAATACTCTATGTGACAAATATGGGTGTGAAGATGCCGACACTATGCCCTCAAAGACTACATTCATCTTGGGGTGCTGACTTTTCTTTCCCTGTTCCAAGCAGATATCTCGATCTTGGCCAGAAATAGGCAAGGTGGACTAATACTGTCTGCTAATGAAAAACTGCTGGAGACTGCCAAAGTCGTCTAATTAGTCTGCAATGGCTTTTTAGTATCTCAAAATTCTTGAAAAGCAATTTGAATTTGAATCTAAATTACAAAATGCTGTTTTGAATTAGATTAAATATAAAGGGTCTAATTTACCAGCTGCTAGTGCTATTGTTGAACTTTTCACAGTTAACATATTTTGTGAAATTAATACAAAAGAAATACAACTTAGTGTATATAACAGAGTGTAAAATCCAATCGGTGTCTTTTGATATTAGGTGGATTTGGTACACTGGAAGTGGATATTCACAAATTGTTCTCTGCATTACAGTAATGAATTGGCATGAACCTTATTTAATTTGTGTTTGTTTTTCTCAAGTAATTTTCCCTTCTCTTGTTATAAAGGAAAAGTACATTTATAAAGTAATACACTCTAATTATAGGAGAAATCTGTTGACTGAAAAGAACATTACACAGGACACATTCATTTTAAAGGGTGATTTATTTGAATATATTTAGCAGGGAAGTTGTCAAGAATGTTTTGTTTGTTTGGGAGTTGTTTTTTATAGGCTATATTACTTGGCTGGATAAACCCTAGAAGAAATACTTAGCGGACAGATGGACAAAGGACAGTGAGAGTCCAGTGTCAGGATCTAGCTTTGCAGAACATGGTCAGATTGATCAGAAGCCTTTGCATTTGCAAAGCACTTAGCAGGTTTGGGTTTTTTTGTTTGTTTCTTTTTTAATCTGACATTTGACTAGGTTTTTCTTTATGTCACCACATTCATGTTCTATAATTCTATGATCATGATCAGTTAACTGCGAAAAGGACAGATTAAGGCTATATGTACATGGTTCTTTGCACCCTGCAAACGTACATAAGTGATATATCCTTTCTGATATCATGTGTACACCTAGGTGCTCAACTGATCTTTTAGGAAAATGTTTTTTCTATTTCACAACTAATAAACAAGGAGCTAGGAAGTATTTTATATTTACTGCCACTACAAACCACCCAAAAATCAAACTCTATGCCTGAGAGCATTCTCCAAAGACTTCTTGAACTCCAGCAGGCTTGGTGCTGTTACCACTGCCCAGAGGAGCCTGTCCTGGTGCCCAACTGTCTTCTTGGTGCAGAACCTTTTCCTAACATCCAGCCTGAACCTCCCCTGTCACAGCTCCATGCTGTTCCCTCGGGTCCTATTGCTGGTCAGCAGAGAGGAGAGATCAGTGCCTCCTGCCCTGATTTCCCTCTTGAGGAAACTGTAGTCTGCAGTGAGGTCAACCCTCAGCCTTCTTTCATCTAAGCTGAACAAAACAAGTGACCTCAGCCATGTCTCACCCTCCAGACCCTACACCATCTTTGTTGCCCTCCTTTGGACGCTCTCTAATAGTTTTATATCCTTCCTAAACTGTGGAGCCCAAAACTGCACACAGGACTCAATGTGAGTGTTCATCAAAAAGATATTGGCAATCAACGGGACAACTTTATTCCTTTTTTTATCAATACAGCTGATGTATTTTCACACATAACAGGAAAAATAACTCTTAAAGCAAATCATTCTAGACTGGAATTATAACCATTATTTGCAGTTCTTTGTGTTGTTTTCCTGACTGCCTCTTTTTCGATCATCTCTTGGCTTTCTTGATCTGTTTTGCCTCTGATGCTGTTGGCACAATAGAAGTCATACTTTTCTCTGCTGTCAGTACTAGTAGCTTCTTTATCATCATCCACCACTGCTAGCAAAGTACCTTTAGGTGGTAAGTCTTGAAGTGAAGATTTGTCAGGCAGTCATTTGCTCCCAAAGTTTTCAGAAGCAGAAAAGGGCAAAAGCCAGAATACAGTCTACTATTACAGACAGAAAGGGTCTTGGAAAAGGAAGACAGCACAGATGTATTTTGCAACTAGCAAAGAAAAATCTGTCCTTAACTACAAACTAATGAGATTAGAATAACAGTAGGCCAAAGGAATTAATTTAAAATGTGATTGCCAAGGAAGCTAACGTGTAATTTCACGATGGATTTTACAAGCTCAGTGAAGTCATCATGCTTTGGGCAAGCTGGGATTGTTAGCTTCAGTATTTGTTTTAATATGAGCTGCATCTTAACCAGAAGTAAACCCTTTCAAAAAAAAAAGATGTCTGTCCTCCCTATCCAAGAAGCCCAGAGTTCTGAGCACTTTGTAGTTTAAATGTAGATTTAATGGGTCAAAGCTAGTGCTTTTCCTGACTTATTTTTGCATCACTGTTTTTCCTTAGAATAACATGTACCATGTGTGCTACTAAACTTGATTTGTTAGTGCTATAGTGTGGAGCCCTCTTCCAGGCAATAACCTAGCAAACAGTGGACCACCTAAATGGCACAGACGAAAAGGTAATTCACATAGAGAATGTGGGAGGTATGCAGTCTTCAGACCATCTCAACGGAGAGCATTTCCTGACATCCCTCAGCTTACTGAACAGTGTCGGATAGGCTGGTTTAGCTGCAGCAGTTTATAATGGCCTCATCTGACAGATGCCTGCCATGCTTGGGTCCCCAGCAGACGACGATGCACAGACCTTAGCTCATGTTAGCTAAACTGTCCCTGAGGTGGGTTTAATAATCTCTCTTATGTCCTGCTCTGCCTCCTCTGTGAGTGTGACAACTTTCCAAGCAGTTTTGTGAAGTCGTTGAAGGACCAGGGATTTGGAACTTGGTGTTTTTTTTCCATTATGGTCACTTTCCACCTTGAGATGATGATTTGTCAAATTGGGATGGATGTTCCCATTAAACAACAGGATTTTGAAGTCAGTTGCCACTTAATGGAGTTGCACCAAAATGCTCCAGCTTAATGATATGGCCTCTTACTAATGCACAGCATGGCCTAGGCTGTACCTGTTTGGCATGGCCTTGAGTTTCAACTGTGTAGTACTACTATTCCTCCCATGCAAAGGTATTCTGAGAGCACAGCACCTTTCTTCAGCACAGATATTCCTCCTGGAGAGAACTGTGACAGGAAGAGAAAGGAGATCTGGGAGTAACCTCTTCGGGCCTCTACCCACTCATGTATATTATCAATATCTTACAGTAATTTGAAGAAATACACTTTAATGCACAGCAATGGACAGGAAATTTGACTCGTCTGTTGAGGTCTTATTCAGTGCTCCTAATTATATGTCTCTGCAGTGTAGAATATGTCACCAGTTGTCCTATGTTTCCTTCATTTAATGAGAAGAAATGGCCACAATTAAATTCCCTGATTTTAGATGTCATTTTAGTCATAAAAACAATAATTCCCCAGCAATGCATTTTTCTTCATCAGTTCTCCATCTCTCAAAAGCGGTTGTAGCTCAGAAATGCATATCTGTGTTTGCTTGTGTGAGTCCTTCTCTGTGAGCCCAGGACTTTCTTAATTTTGTCTGCTTTCAGTGAAGATATTTGACAGTGTTTCTCCTTATATGTTTTCTCTTCAAATGGAAGGTATAAAACTGGAGCTTTATTTCTGTGAGAAATACTCCAGGTTAGTTTTTTCTTCACCATACTGCTTCGTATTAGAAGATAGTGCTCCATGAAGGAGGAAGCAGAAGCAGCAGCTTGTGTATCATCAGTATCATCCTGCATATGTAGAAAGCCAACACTTTATTCACTTCATTGGAGGACTGCACTGCTTGCTAACCATGTTTCTTCCATCTGAAAACAACTCCTTTACTGAAAGGAGGATCCAGACTGAATTATATAGAGTATGGCTGAAATGGTGGCAAAGGTTCTGCTCTTTCTTTTGATTTCACAGGACCCTAGAGCTCAGAAATGATTAATATGGAGGTAGCTTTTCTCTATTAATATAGAAACAACTTATTCCACCATACATACACTCTTGCTATTCATGTATACGCTTCCTCTCCCAAAATGACAATTACTAGAAATGTCTTTAATAAATAAATGAATTTAGGTTGACATTTATACTATTCATGTCACAGATTACTATGGCAGTGACTCCAGATGCCTGCTGCTTTTGCTGTGTCTCTGTAACTAATTGGTCTGGGACTTAATGTTAGAGGATCTTCAGAAATATCTGACCTTTTAAATAGAATTTTGGATTCACACTAATCTAATTTATTTCCTGAAATCCTAAGTAAGTCCGTAGAATTAACTGACAGAAATGATCAGAAGTGGACAGGTAAATTCTTCTCATACTTCTGTCTACAAAAGAGAAAGTAAAATTGCAGTCCTTCTTACAAGCTGATACATTTCAAGCTCTCAGGTGCGTATAACCGTGCTGCCAAAAATGGCAAGTCTTGGCTGCAACCCTGAAAAGTGGTCACTGGAGGATGCAAATAGCCTATGTCAGCATCACCAGTGAATGTATGGGACAAATGATTATCACAGAGTCACACTTCAAGTCTGATGCATAAGAATTAGGCCTGGCACTTGCCTCTTCTCATGCCTATTAAGGGCAGCCTTGTCTGCCACAACTATACGACTATGGAGTTTAATATCCTGAGAGAAGTGAGCAAGTTAAACAGCAGAATTACAAGCCTTCAGAAGATCAGTTTTTGGCCCGTTCACTTTCTTGGCTGGATCCCTTGGGGAACTACCCTGGAGGGCAAATGAGGACCGAGAGTGCTGTTTAATCTTCAAGAGCAAACTCCTCAGACCATAAGAACAGCCCATTACCAAGCTGGATGAAACCAAGTTGGAAGGAACAGTCACTACGGTGGAGGGCAAAAAGGTCTGCTACTCGGGGTGTCCTCAACAGGCTGGAGAAATGGAGCAGTAGGTACCTCATGAAGATAACCAAAACTAAATACAAAATCTTGCATCTGGGATGAAGAAACCCAAGTCAGTAGAGCATATCAGTGGCCAACTGTCCCCAAAACAGCTCTGTGAAGATGGTTAAACACTGGAACAAGTTGCTCAGAGAGGTGGTAAAATCTGCCTCACTGGAAATGTTCAAGACCCATCAGGACACAACACTGAGCAGTCTGATCTGATCATAACTGTTTTAAGCAGGCAGTTAGACTAGAAGGTCCCTTCAGACCTAAATTATTTAATATTTCTACAATAATGATCTAGTTCTATTGCTAACATATAACATTGAGAACTATTTTTAATAGCAGTTCTTTCCCCATTCTGTGTTTTAATACTGTGTAAATCTTTGCAAAGTATATTTTCCTAAACTCCCATGCTCTGCAAACAGATCCATCTGATCTCTAAGAAATTTTATTAATTCAGAAAATTTAAAAAGCACTACATGACTATTAGGCAAACACTAATGGATTTAAAACAGCTAATTAATAAGGATTTTCAGTGTCTTTAGTTCACACATTTTTGAGCCCACCTGCAGTTCTGCTTTCTTATTACTTTTTCATTTTAGTTTTAAACAACAATTTATGACAAGAAAGGCTGAAAATAGACCTATCAAAATTTAGACTTCCTCAACAATACTGTGTTATAGTACTGGTATGAACTATGAAATTATCTCCCATTGTTCCTTCTGCTTGTCAGTGTAGCATTTAAATTCCAGAGCAATTTCTGCTTAAAATTTGGCAACGGATTATAAAACAGGACATTTTTTTTTGTGACATTATGTATCAATCCACATCAGATTTTCTATTATTCCCAGCAGCCTTTCTCTATGATGCCTTTTTTTGTGTGTTTTCCATGGTGAGAGTAAAATATAGATTCATGCTGAGGCTGGAGGTTTTGCAGCCTTCCAAGAACAACCAACTCAGTCAATTATTGTTAGCCATTTCTCTAAGGGGCCAAGCTGAGCAGACCCCATTGTGTCAACCACAGAACACGAGTTAACGTCTTGACGTTTTACAGAAGAAAGTTGAGGAACACATCCCAGCTCAAGCTAAAAAGCCATGAAATGCAGTCTTTATTGGGGGGACTCAAAGGGAGAAAAACAAAGGAGGTGCACTGACATGTAGTTGGAATCTTCACTGTTCTTCCTGGAGGCACATAGCTACTGGGGATGTTGGCTTAATAAGAACCCATTACTTAGTGTCCATAAAGACAATCAATACCTAGCAGGGTATATAGGAATTGTATTTTTACCCCATAAATGATCAGCAGTGGAATAAGTTGCAAATTGTTCATGTTTCTCCATAGGCAGACCCAGTCCTGGTGCCTTTGTACAGCTTATATGTTTTAAAATGCGTATCTAGATGTATGCTCAATTTACCTAATGTTTCATAAAGTTCAAGGAAAGCATACTTTGCTGTCTTTCTCGATGTGTCTTCATAACCCTTGCTCTTCATGCAAATCAGACCAGTTAATCCTGTGTGGGTGTTGTGGATGAGTGATGCACTTCACTTGTAAGAGAGAAGCAGCAATGTGTTTTATTGATATAAGATGGTGATTTAATGAAGTTTATGGTAAATAAGACAGTGGTTTAGCAAGACTCAATGGCAAGGTACCCTCGGTTATTTGCTGCATAGAGGACAGGGTCAGATGAAATTACCAAGGAGACACTCCCATTGAGTCATGAGGTTCAGAATGGACCCGTTTGCTTTCTAAACTCCTTCTCAGGGGAGTCTGTGTTTGGCTGGATCCAATCTTAGTCCCAGACTTGGTCAACAGTTTATGTCTAAAGGACTATGTGCAAAATCAATCTGAGATGCAATTTAGCAAAGTGTGCAGATTTTCAGCAAGATATTGGTCCCTTACTGAGGATATGTCATAGGTGAGGAATCTCTCAGCCTCAAGGAGTAACCTTGAGAGGTGCCCCTACTCAAGGGGAGATCCTGGCATACAGCCCACTGACATGCAGGAGAGCTCAACATGCTCTCTACATGTTTATGGGGTAAGATAATTGACTCACAGTTATATTTGCATACCAGCCATATTTTGGTTGGCAGAGGCTCAATTAGCCCTTGGCTATTGTGTTATCTGTCTCTGCAGAGTCCAATATGAGATGGATGCAGCCATCATGACCCCCACTGGTGGTTATCACTTGAGCAGGATCCTGGGTGAAAGCACAGGGTGTGGGGGAATACACCATCACACCCCACCCCGTGACTAGAGTCAGTGGGGGATCGAGAACCAGCTATAGTCACTGACTGCAAGTGCTCACAGACCTTTCTGCTCCACCATTTCCAGAAACTGAAAGAGGATAGCAGTTCCATGATCTGATGGAAAACACTAAAAAGCTACTACTGATGGTTGTCATAATATTACTTGGAACTCTCCTTTAAATCCTGGCCACAAAAGCACAGTTTAAGAAACAGTTTTATTTTAAAGTACAGTACAAAGTCCAAATATAAATTCTTTCTAGAAGCGGTACTTTTGATGGAACTGAAAACTTTTGATCTACAATGCCTTCTTGTAAACTCAGTTTATGTTCTAAATGTAAAGAAGTTAGGGACATTTTTGTATAAATGTGCTGTGGTCTTTCCAATGACATCTCGTCCCACAAGAGAGGTAATAAACCTGCTGTTGATCCTGGAGGACAGAATAATTCATATTAGTGAAAAAATGCAGATGGTATTGCCATCCTATCAACTAATAAGACTTATTCTGTCTTCATTTTAGTTTTAGTTTATATGTGACAGAATTCCTGGGACCTAATAGTTTTGATATGGTTTGGGCAAAGCACACACAGAGAATGAGATAGCCTTATGTTATATGGCTAGAAATAGATCTGGGTGCCAAATGCTTTGTTAGAAGTGAAAGACTGACCACATTCAGATTTTTGTGGAAATTTATAGGACAAATGGAGAGCAATAATTGTAATCTCTGTATTTTTCTCTTCTTGATACTTTTGTTACACAGGGCAGCTTTTATGTCCCATCTGAAAACTGCATGCAGCATGCATACAAATGGCATAAGGACCTCTGTCTTCTGCTCTTGAATGCTCAAAGAGGACTTCACATGTACTACACCCTCATAATGAAGGAGATTCCTGATTTACCACAGCTGAAGTTGGGTAAGAGAACAGACATTTTAAATCACTGAATATAGACTATTGCTGTGTTTTCAATACATTTTTTAGTACTAAAATTCTTGAGCTGTGTAGAGATTCTAGAGGATTTTTCTCCCTCCTTCCTGATGAGTGTTTATTTTGGCACACTGTTAAATACTAATGCTTTCTCTGCTTATGAAAATCCTTTTATAGAAACTGAAGGTTGCCTGATGTGTAGAAGGGTAAAATGTTCTGATAAATTTCTCAGAATACTTGCCTCTGAATGATATTTGGACTCCATTGCTTTTTGAAGATTTTAACTTCCAGTTCAAAATCACCATGAGATCTAGTGAAGACTCTAGTAATTTTTAATCTCAACCAAAGGTGTTTTTTTAAAACTGAAAACAAAAATCTGAAAGGTGATATGAATGTTTTTGAAATGTGCTCCCTCCGTTATGCTTTGCAATGCACTTCTCTGCCCATATTATAATTACATCTTGCTCTTTAAAATCGTTCTGCTGTTCTTCCTAATTCATTTGTTTAAATAGATTTTCTAGTTTTTTTGGCAGAAACATTTTTAACTGGTCAGGCCTATTGGGTCCAACATAGAAGGGCTGTCTGGCTGGATTTGCAGGACAGAGCTCAGTAATTTGTGTTTAGTCATGTTTGTAATGACAGCATGAGCTCCTGTGAAAATGAGGAGCATCCCTGACTAATTCCTGCTCTCCCACCTGTTTCTCTGAATTTAAGGCATGTGTCTCTCTCATCTGTGTTTTTGTCTCATTGTACATCTGAATGCACATTTTTTCTAAGTTAGCAATTTGTTGTATTTCAGAGATAATTATATTAAGAGAATTGATAGCATTGGGCAGCAGATTTAAAAAAGGGAGGATAAAATCATTCTCCTTTTTTACTGTATAGGTACTACAAGCACTTTCAAATATAATACATTATTCTGTACAGACTTATGAGCTTGATAGCTTCTATTTTCCACTTTATGTTTTGTTCCCTGATATATATTTCTACTCACGGGAAACCTGAAACTCATGGGATGGGAAGAGCACATACTGTGTTATTCAATTCATTTCTGAGGAAAAAAAAAAAAAATGTACAGTATTTTTATTTGCAATTTATGAGCTGTCAAACAGAATCCAACATGCAAAAAAACCCGTGCTTCAGGCATCTTGGTTATCAGGCACATTTTTAGATGATTTGTGTTTTACCTGGACAGGCTTATAGACTGGGAGATGGCAGAATTATATATGGTTGGTTGACCACAACTGAAGAACATCCCCAGATATGCACACATTGGCTTTCTGAATACAATTGACTTAGTTTTCAAATGACTACTAGTACTGAAGCAGGCACTTAATTTGCAAATGTACTTGTTGTAATACATGCAAATTTGCTAAATGCAAATAGCCTTTTTAGCTGCTTGAGCAGAGCACTCTTTGCATCATTTTATTCACAGCCTGACAATCTACTGAAGATTTGATTTTAAGGCTAGCCTTCTGAGGCCTGTTGCAAAGCACAGAAAAATCATGGGGTGTAAGATTTACCCAGGATGATGAATATCAAGCCAGTTTTTATATGAGACAGTTGCCCAGAGTGTCCTTACAGTCACTGGGGAGACACAGGCCCATTTAGGACAATAAAAAGTGTTATCTGACAAGTAGTGATCTCTACCTTAGGATGACATGAACTGCACCTTGTACTTGCTCATTTTTTTCCACTGACCAGGAGAAGAATGTAAATGACTCATTCAGTTTTAGACATCTATATTTGGTGAAATTAATCTTGTCATGGATTTCTAAAGATAGTTAAGATAAATACGGGACTATAAATCTCCTCTGCGGACTTTCTGAATTCCTTTTGCTAGCCCCCTGAATAATATAATAAAAAATTAATAGTCTAGTTTAGACGTTAAAAGTGGAAATTATTGTTTCCCACATTTTACCAGCTGAGGAGAGATCTTTTTGAGGTTTTATGCATCTCACTCTGTCCTCTTAAATTCCTCAGTATTATATAAGAAGAATCCCTTGGGGATTGGGGAGGGGATTGGTTGCTTGCTTTCTCTGCTTTGTTTCTTTCTGTATACTACTAGAAAGTTCCACATTGCAAAATCTGGCTGTCAAAGTTGGAGAGTTGATTTATGTCTTCCCCTGCTTTATAGTTTGTGGTGCATTTAATGTGGAGTGTCCCTATGCTGGATTCTCTCGCGGTTATATCAAAGCAATGCTGCATGGTCTAGGGGTGGTGACGTACTTCGCATTCCACAGGGTGATACAGAGATGCTCAGTCTGTATACCAGTCATACATGTAGGGCGTTTATTACGTGGCCCCATGCAGCATGATAAGGAGAAATATTTATTGTACATCATTTGCTCACACTTTCCAATGGTGAGATAATATTTCATTTAGGTCAGGAATTGGCCATAAATCACAGAATCACCGAGTCACAGAATGGTTGAGGTTAGAAGGGACCTCTGGAGGCCATCTGGTCCAACTTCCTACTCAAGAAGGGACACCTAGGGCAGGTTGCCCAGGACCATGGCTTTTGAAGATCTCCAAGGGGGGATATTCCACAACCTCCCTGGGCAACCTGTACCAGTGCTCAGGCACTGCACTGTAAAGAAGTGCTTCCTGATGTTTAGACAGAACCTCCTGTGTTCCAGTTTGTGCCCATTTCCAGTGAGCACCACTGAAAAGAGCGTGGCTCTTCAGGTGTTTATATAGGTGATAAACACCAAAGCCTGATAAACAAACTTCTAAAAAGAGAGAGGGTAGGCAATGAAAAGCCCTTGAATTCTGACCTCTACATCCTAACAACCTTCCAGAACATGTGCAGGTTTACTAGTTTGGGTCTGCATAAGCAGAAATTGTAGCTCTACCTCTTCAAGTACAAGGTGTATCGTGGAGGGCCCACATCCGAACAGAAACTTGTCCATTGGCAAAGAATGTCAAATGACTATTCATTGTGTGAATAAGCAGTAGAGCTTTAACATTTCACACCTACTGTTCTCAAAACTGATATGTTTCTTTCTCTTTTTTTTTTTTTTTCCCTAGAAGAGCTTTCCACGGAAGATACGTTATCTCAGCTTTGTACAGAGCTGCAGGTATTTTCTTCAACAGAATCGTTCTGCTTTTCGCAAGTCCATTTTTCAAGTGCACTGAAACAGTACAATCATCTATCAGAGCGGGGAGAGAGGGAATTTGGTGCCAGCAGAAAGTTTGCTGAATGTTTCTTTTTCACCAACAATTTCACATAATTGTGATTATTCACTTACATAATGTTTCTGTCACTTCTAACAAGCCACCACCTGGATTGCTTTAGGATCCTTCAGTGATCCTAGCCCTGAGTGTCAAGAGTATGCAAAAAAAAAAATGATTTGGGGATAGGTTGCAATTACAGCTTTTGTGCTGACAGGAGCAAAGATTTTTTGGCAGGTTGTGCAGCCACATTTGTTTTTTTTTTTTTTCAATAAAAACACCTAAGTGTGTAGGGAGGCTCATGGGAAGACACAAGTGATTTTGGCACAGTGCAACTGAATTACTGTCTTGAATTTCTGCTGCGTTGGCTTCAAGTGAGACACAGGCAAGTCATCAAGGTTGTCAGGAAGAAATGCAAACGGCAGTTGATCAGCGGGAAAATGTTTTATAATCAGAGATCTAATTGTTCTGATTTGCTCAGGTTATTAGCAGGAAAACAGCATAGGGAAGAATAGCAAAATAACAGTTAATGAAGGGAATTTGAAACCAAACCAAAGTGCAAGTACATTTACACTACAGTTACAAATGGTAAGCTAATGTTTCTCAGCTGTGTGTGAAAAATGTTTGAACAGGCAAATTTCTTAATTTTAAGTCATAAGTTAAATACTTTGAAATAAATTTGATTTCATTTAAATTTGATTTTGAGAAACATAAATTATGGGGCTCAACTCGATTGCAGAAATTTAGAAACTTTAAGTGTATATGAGTCAGATAACACTCAACAGAGACTCCTTAGGACCTATTTTTTATGTGTCCAGCAAATTCCAAATTGGCTTGGCATACAACAGAAAATGTCAGCTCTAATTATTTATTATATATATATATATTTGTATTTTCTAATTCCTGTCCAATTCTTGTTCTCATAAAAAGCTTCTTGACTTGTTTTGCATGGCCTTATTAGTGAAGCCAGGTTGCCCTGACTGTTTTTTGGGAGCTGCCTGTTACAGTGTAGCAGTAGATAGGAGAGCATAACAGCTAGAATGGCTTTGGGTGAACAAAACCAACGAACCAACCAAACAAAAAAAAACAACGATGGTTTTCCTATATGACACAAAAGTATTTGGCATTAGCATCCTGGAATCATACATTTCTAATGATAATTTAATGATTAAGACAGTGAATTTGCAGAGACTCTTAAGACATAAATGTTGAGACCCTGTACAATATTGTTGGGACCTAGAGGCAGCACTGACCGTCTCTGCAATGTACGTGCAGAAGTTGTGTGGACCTCTGTATGGTGTTCAGATGAGTATTGGCAAAGCTCTCCCTGTATTTTGCCTCTAGGAATATGTGAACTGAAACCATTTCTCTTCAGCAGAAAATACAAAGAGCAGTCATTTATAAAGGAAGAAAATGCTATTAAAACCATACAGAGAAGCCTGTGGGGTTAGTTTCCCATTACCACTGTGTTACTAGAGTCAGGTCCGTTTTTAAAATTAAATAAAAACAAAAGAAGGGAAGAAAGTGAGTTTTACCCTTTTTTGTATTCAACCCAAGGACACAGCAGATATTCAAAATGAGAAAATGGAAGGGCAATATTTTTTTTTAATTGTGTGATTAATTTGTAGGCAACTGAGCAAAAAATAATTCCTCCAAAAAGCCCTCTAAATGTGTTTTGCATAACAGTGTTGTTAAAAACAGAATACCCTGAGTGGGGTTTGAAAGGTGCAGTCATGATGAATAGCCCAGCAGCAAGTACTTGAGCAGAATAACCAGAATCATATTTGGTGATCATTTTAATTGTTGGGCTTTGCTTTGAGGAACAGAGTCCTTGGGAATTAACCTGCATTGCAAGGGTTACCGGGCTCTTGCTCTGTACGTGGCAGCAAAATTCTCACAATTAGCAGTTGGTATTTCCTTCCTTCCTTCCTTCCTTCCTTCCTTCCTTCCTTCCTTCCTTCCTTTCTTCCTTTCTTCCTTCCTCCCTTCCTTCCTCCCTTCCTTCCTCCCTTCCTTCCTCCCTTCCTCCCTTCCTCCCTTCCTCCCTTCCTCCCTTCCTCCCTTCCTCTCTTCCTTCTTTCCTCTCTTCCTTCCTTCCTCACTTTTCCTTCCTCTATTCCTTTTTTTTTTTTTTCTTCCTTCTTTCCTTCCTGTTCAAAAGGTTAAGAATCAATAAACTAGAAAAATAGCCATCATACCCCTTGTCCTAGTATGGCTTACATTAACAATTCATGTTCTTTGAAGACTGTGCTTTCACTCTTTGACGTAAGAAGTAGCTTGCTGGCTAAATTTCAAATAAAAATAAAATTGAGTACAGAAATAAAGAAGTGTCCTAACTCTGCAAAGCATGATATATGGGGAGTATCTTTTGTTGAGCTGCATGTTTTCTCTGCTACCAGAATGGGTACCGGAGCTTGTGACATTTTGGACAAATCATTAAAACAGAATAGCACCCAAATAAAGTAAACTCTGACAATACCCTTGGTTATTATCCACACATGCATCTTCTCTGTTTATGTCTCACACAATTTGCTTTTAATCATGACTTAGTTTGCAGTGTCACCGGTCTGAAAATTAACTGCATAATAAACTGTGCAAGCAATAAGCAGGCTTTCAAGACTGCAATTCTAGCCAAAAAAAAAAAAAAAAAAAAAAAAAATGCATCCCTGTGCTATTATTTATGGCGTATTTCTGGAAGCATTACCTGTTTCATGGAGGCAGGTAGGGTCCCTAAGAATAGGTGCAGACTGGGTCGCCTCTGTGCCAACCCAGTGACGGTAAAATGTCATGCCTGTCTGTTATGGAAATTGTCAAACTGGGGGGGTCGGTATGCAGAGACTTTGCTGCTAACCTGCACTCCTTGGGCTGCGGTGGTTCAGTGCAGAATTGCAGCCGGCAGCACCGGAGGCCCCATCCCATCCCCGTGTGGGACAGAAGCGACAGCAGACTCTGTGATGTCTGTTTGCATCGTGTGTTGAGGACACAGTGCTTTTTTGCCTTTTTTTGTTTGTTTGCTTGTTTGTTTGTTTGTTTTTAATCACCCACCTGGCATTCTAGTGTGACGTGGCTGAGAAGGATTTTTCTTTTGTAATCAGAGAGCAGACAAGGGGCCATGATTTATTATTTCAGAGCATCCAGCACCATCTGGTGGGTAGTTTGGAATCTGCTTTTCTTTCTTTCTTTTTCTTTTCTTTTCTTTCTTTCTTTCTTTCTTTCTTTCTTTCTTTCTTTCTTTCTTT